>NC_142369.1:11382500-11551000 GCF_059441005.1 Hippichthys cyanospilos | reverse complement strand
CTCTGGCTTTCTGAAGCTTGCATCTGGTGAGAGTGCACAACAGGTTCATCAGGCACCCAAGACTGAGGGCGGTCCACCCGGCCAAAGCCCAGCCGCATCGGAATCGGGTGGGATATTTTCTGGCCTGCTCAACAAAATTTCCGTTAATGTGGAGCAAGCATCGTCTGCAGCTGATCAGGCAAATCCCAAACCAACACAGCAACCACAGCCACAGCGTGTAGTACAAGGACGTCCACAAATTCAGAGAACAAAACCAGTGGAAATGCAATCCATACATGAGGTGGTAGGAGAGAAGGACTCAAAAGATCAAAAAGGCTTCCTCTCAGGTCTGTTTAGTTCCACGGAAGACTCATCCTCAAAAAAACCCATCCTTGTTAAGGGTGAAACCAAACCATCCAACATGAGTAGCACATCGCCTGGTCTGTTGTCCACCATCTTTAAAACCTCCCCCAGTGACAAGAGCTCGACTGCGCAGGAAAAAGAGATTGAGAAAGGCCTTCTTAACCGTTTGTTGCCCAAGATTACAGAGAATGCTCCTTCAAGTACATCAACAGTCACATCTTCTGTTACAGTTCCCATTGGTCTCAACCCTTCAGAAGAACCTTCGCCACAGGTTTTGAAAATTCCCACAGTGTCCCCCACCCAGCGTTACCTTGAAGAAATTCAGCGTCTCTTGTATGGAACGGCAGAAGAATATGGCTACAAGGACCTTTTGTACAACTTCACAGAGCATGGCGTGATTCCGCCCGAACTCTACGAGCACCAATGTCTCATTGAAGCACTCCTGTGGCAGCAGCTCAACGACTACGCGCTCGCCGAGGCTCTGGCTGCTCAAGCTCATGAAGGCTACCAGGAATGCCGAGCAGCTTCGACAGTTGTAGGCAGAGCATCCCAGTGGGATGGTCACTCTTGGCCAAGTCCTAAAGAAATGGATGTCAGTCATTTTAATGTTCCATCCCATCCGTGGAAGGATGCTGCTGGCCAACTTTTTGAGAACAGAAATCGTTTCCTGGAACCTGATGAAGACCTAGTTTTATTTGACATGACCTGCAGGAACAAGATGCCATGGACCAGCTGCGACCACTTGGATGAACTTGGCAGGAAGCCGCAACCATGGATTACACAGGGTGGAGGTTTAAACCTGTCTAGCGCAAAGTCAAAGACTAGACTAAACCGATGTCAGTCCCTTACAGAGTTCAACTATGTGGCGGAGAATGCATCAGTTATTAAAGATAGGACTATTGATGACTTTAGCTTGAAGTCAGCGACAGACTTTTTAAAACAACTCGCTACCAAAAAAGGTCCGGTGGATCTAACTCGTTGTGCCATGGATTTAAGCAGATCAGCTGGGGCCTCTGTGTTTACCGATGATCAAATGCTCTTTGAGGACTCTGAATGGTACCAACAGTGGCTTTCATTGCTGGATCAAGGGCTGTGGTGGCCAGCAGAAACTGGGGACTGTGGATATTACGTATACACCAATGGAGACTTTATTTACTCCCTTTTAACTGATAGAGCTGGTAGGCACCTTTATGCTTGTGCAGCCCCAGAAGACCTACAGACACTCAGTAACATTTCAGAAAACATTGCACACATTGTGACCCAGAAAGAACAGGAAAAAGTGACCTTGTGTGGATTTAAAATACCTCTCTGCTCGGACGAAAAAGCTTCTTGTTTTCCAGAGCAACTACACACCAGTCCAGGACTTATCGATTCGCCGGAAGATCTCACCTCAGCCCTACGTAAAGGTGAAAAAATCATGAACATGAACTTGGAAAGTTTCTCTCAGATGTTTCAAGAATCCCTTTCCTCACAATTAGAAGCGCCCGTGGACTTCACCATGTATAAACTAAAAAAGATCACAGTAGGAGCATCAGATAACCTTCACAGCCACTGTGAGCCTCCATTGAAACCCACTGATCTGACCACAAACTCTTCTAAAGCACCTCACGGAGGACCATATTGGATGAATCAACGGGTGAAGGAAGCACCAACACCCCCATCTGTACCCTCTCCAAGGTCCTACAAGCCTCTGTCTCCCAAGAACCATCAACAAATTCCTGAAATTAGGATTGGGCATGTGGATGATGCACCTGCTGACCAATCTCAACCAAAGACAAAATCTGTACCTTCAAGAGGAACCTTTTCCAAGGCAAATGATGCTGATAAGCATAAATCTCAACCACTGCTACCCTCATCACCTGCATTAACTAGCAAGCTGTCCTCAAATGTTGCCAGGTCCCTTCCCCAGACTCCATCAGCATCAAAGATACCTGAACCAATTCAAAAGAAACTCCCCCATTCATCAAATGTTACTCCGGTCTTTTCAGCACCTTCATCATCAATAGCTCTAGTTGCTTCAACTACAATGATTTCTTCTCGGAGACCTCAACTAGCAAGGCAACAGTCTCAGGCAGGGAAGTCCAGAGACTCAATGCAAACCACCAAGACTGCAGTCTCTGGGTTTTGCAATGCGAGTAAGACTCCTCTTGCTGATTCTCCAGCTTCCATTATGAAAGATTCTGGCAAAGGTTCACCGCAGCTCCACATCCTGAATCCCTGTGCAAATGATGAAGCCAAGCTTTTCAACAAAAATCGTTATATCGGCTCACCAAGTGGCCATTGGTCAAGTGAAAACCTCTTGGATTTTTCCATCACAAGCACTAAGATTGAGTCTTCAAATTTAAAAGATCAAACAGAAGCTTTGAAGCAAAAATCAGCAATTGTTGTTGACTTTTCCAAACACAAGTTCAAACGATGTAAGGAATCAGAGAGAAATGTGGACTTGACTGACAAGGGAGCTGTTAATCTTACCAAACAGATGGAGGAGGAGGAGGAGGAAAAAGAAGTAGAGTGGCATTTTTCAGGAACTGTAACTATTCCGAGAACCTCAGGGACCACCTGTGTACCTCCTCATCGGCACTGCACACCTGTAGGACAATCATCCAGTACTCAAATGCATGATAAAAGATTGCCTGCAACCAAAAGCACTGTTCAACCTGCTCATGCATGTAACAATGTGGCCTCATCTGCCAGGAAAGAGAGAAATCATACCATCCGACCATCTTCTCCTCAAATGAATCCGGATCCCAAGCAAGTCCACATTGAAGAACAGCAACCAAATTTCACTTTTAATTTGCAAAGGCAACCACGTGGACCCTTAGTTGCGGAATTTTGGGTTGACAGTAAAAGAGCATCATTAAAATCCACTTCTTGCCAGTCTCTTGAAAACCAGATCACAGTACCGGCAAACTCAGTCAAAGCTGTACAAGATATGTCAGCTAAAACAGCAAAATCCTTGTCTAAAGGAGACAAACTTGTGTCAAAAGACACAGGGTTGCCCATTGAAGCACTTGCCCTGACAAAGAGAAAAACAGTCAGTCCAGAGAAAAAACACCCACATCTGTGTCATCAGGAATCCCTTGACTTGTCATATAGAGAAGTAAATGATGTCTTAGGACATCCTCTGCCTGTCGAATCCCATGGAAACAATGAAAAACACTCAGCAAGAACAGAGGCTCTTCAAAAATACCACCAGAAGGTCCAGTTACACTCACAGCATTCTCTCAAACAATCCCAAAAGCAAGTTTCAGCACCAGCCAATTCCATTAAGGCTGCACTTGACATGTCCTCAAAACCAACAGACGTGAAAACATTGGTAACAAACATGAAAATGGATGATGCTCAGACCAAAGGAATTTCCTTAATCAAAGAAAAACAGACTGACCGCCACCTGGCAAGAAATAATTCCGTTGGTGTTGCTCTTATCAAAGACCCTCCCTCTCAAGAATCCTTTGATTGGATTCAATGTCAACAATGGCAGAGTATAGTTTCCCTTCAACCCCAGTTAACTCATTCGGATGCCATATCACCAGCTATGCTCTTAGCATCCACTTCGGTAGTTGCCACAACAGGAGGTCCATTGGATATGTCACCTAAGCCAGTTGAGGGCACACCAATAAAACCTACACAGTCTTACTCTGATCTTCATGAAGCAGTTTCTCTCATTAATAAGCCAACTGCACGAGCATTGGCTAGAAAAGATTCTGTTGGCCTTCCACTGGTAGTTGAACCAGAATCTATGTATAAAATAACTCCAGCTGAACCAGGGCAAAGAAGGGTTTCTTTGACTGGACTCAGCACAACAGAGACCCTCCACAGGCAGATATCCAACTGCCATACCACTGAGCTTTTGCACTCCACGCACCAGCAAATCCTGCAAGGAAACAAACCAGTAGACTTCTCAGGAAAAGACAGTGTAAAAACAAATATCCCCAGTAATTACTCCGAACCAGAACATGGACTTCCAGTAAACTTCACTAATGTGAGGAAAGAGTCTTTTGAACGAGAAGAAACTAGTAAGCAGACCAAAAATAAGTTTTTGCAAGGTTTGGTGGATCTGACTGTGGATACTCAAAGTAAGACCACAAATAGTCAGAGTCATAATGCAAATGATCTTTCCTCACCTACTTCATATCAACGCTGCCTTTCCCAGCAGCAGGAGTGCAGAACAATTCATACTCAACAAATATACAAATATTCACCCTATCATCACATTACTTCTCAACAAGGTATGACTGACCTTTCAGCAACAGAATGTCCAATTGTACCAACATCTGCTGTTCAAGCTACTCTAGATGGCGCATCCTCCAATGGCAGGTATCACCAGGCCAATACGGGAATTGCTGAAGCCAAGAAACTTGACCAAATACATTCAGACATACCAACACAAATCAGCTTTGAAGGCTATAGGAAACCAGTTGATTCAGTTACTCCACTATCAATGGTAACAATTTTGCCAAAACAAGATCCTATGAAACCTAAAATTCTCAACAAGCAACCAACTGTTGGTAGCTTGGAGGAAAGCCCCATGCAAAGTGTCACAACAAGTCTTCATAAATCATCCTTTATGCAGATACAAGTTCCACAAAGTATCAAGATCTCGCAGCCTTTGGATCATCATTCGTCACCTGTGTCAGTTCAAGCATCTGAAAAACAAAGACCAGACAATTCATTGAGCTCAGTAGATACTCAATCTTTGGGGACAATTGCATCCCCTCAATTATCAGAACAAACTAACGCGACTGTGCAAAGTAATGTACCAAATGTAATTTCAATTTCTACCAGTTCTACTCAGCTTGCACCAGGATTTACTCTAGACTCACAACCTACAACCTTAAAACACGAGCCTTTAAAGCAAATAAATGAACAGAGTTTTAAATCTGATCTCCAAACAGTCGAACGGGGTATTCAACCAGAACTACACAGGCAGAAAGTGATGCCTTCATCCCAATCAGGATCCTCTTCTGTCAAAGGGTTGGTTTCATTGTTTAGTGGTCAAGGTTCCCAGCTTCATGTCGGTGTAAAACCAGCGGTGGTAACACCCCAGCCCACTATAGCCCACAAGTCTACACCTGTACATCAAATGTCTCAGGTTATGTCCATGGGGATTGTTCATTGTGACCTTGTTGCGCGTTCTGCTGATGTGAGCATACCGTCGGCAGTGGGTACCTTACCATCCGAACCAGCAACCTCAGAAAAAGACTTGCCAATCCTGCCATCTCTCATTCCTGGATCTCATGACAAAGTTGATATGAACGCATCCATTGACTTGACCAATCAAGGATCCGTGACATCATCATCCAGTATCACAATTCAGAAAGACCAAACCCCACCAAAAACAAACCTATTAAGCTCAGAATCAGCATCAAATGAACCAAATAGAGCCACACGTTCCAAAGTCACCCTCTCTACAGACACTTCAGTGGAACCCTCACTTAAACTGTCTGAAAGTTCATTCGAAGCTTTGCCAGAAGAACCCAACACAAAATCCCTCGATCTCTGTCTCGGAAGGGACCAGTCACAGGAAAAAAGGAACCTAGCCAAATCTGTTTATATTGGCATTAATGCCACAGACACGTCGCCTGTCGATAAACTGATGGATCCAAGTGAGCCAATACAATATGTCAGACTACCCCATATATTTGTCTCAGCTGCTAGTTCACCTGAAGATGAGTCAACTGAAGACGATCCCAAAGAGCTCAAACAAATCAGCACTGAGGAAGATAACACTGCAACTGCTATAACACTGATAGAGTGTAGGAAGGATTCCGAACCTGCTGATGAAGATATACCTTTTGATAATGGGGTTAAAGGTGTCAGTAGCACCGAGACCACACCCTGCTCATCCGAGAGGTTACCACAGACCACAATAAATGATTTGAATGTAGATGACCAGAGCCAAGAAAAACAGCATTCATCCACGGAAGCCTTCATCTCAGAAACGGATCTCAAAGCAGAGCGCCATGATGTTTGTGAACCACCTGTTGAAAACCCAGTCATACAACTCGATGAAGATAAGCCACCTAGTGACCTGACAACGTCTACCCATGAACCTGAAAAAAGTGAAGAACCTCCAAATGAGGGAATCATAACTACAGAAATTGTATCAACTAACAAAGAGTCTTTCAATGAACTGAAAGAACCACCAAAAGATGTAAAACCATCTGAAGAAATCCAACAACTTGATGACAAAACAGAAAGTAATGCAACCTTTCTTGATTCTCAAGTCAGTTCCGTCAAAGAATCTTCCAAGGAAGACAGTCCAACAGCCAAGCCGGATGAACAAACCGATGAACAAGAAAATAGACTATTTTCTATATTTGGCAGCTCTACTGCTAGCCCAGAGCAAACTGCCTCCATGTCCGGACAATCAATACTTGGAGGTATTCTCCCTAGTACAGCTACCAAAGATACAGCTGGTTCTGGTTTACTCTCAATGTTTGGTGTGTCAAGTCCCCCAGTGTCCCCTGAAACTAAAGGACCACTGCTCCATTCAAAACCACAAGAGCCACAAGGAAAAGGTATACTCTCAATGTTTGGTGGATCAAATATCCCAGCTTCTCTTGAAACCAAAGGATCATCACATTCTTCGACCTCACAAGAACCACAAGCAAAGGGTTTACTCTCAATGTTTGGTGGGTCAAATGCACAAGCCTTCTCTGAAACAACAGCAGCATTACCCCAGTCAACACCACACGAGCCACAAGGGAAAGGACTACTCTCAATGTTTGGTGGGTCAAATGTACCAGTGTCACCTGGAACCAAAGGGCCGTCACCTTCTTCAATTCCTCCAGAACCACGAGCGAAAGGATTACTGTCAATGTTTGGTGGGTCAAATACCCCAGCATCCCCTGGAATCAAAGGGCAATCACCTTCTTCAATCCCACAAGAATCACAAGGAAAAGCTTTGCTCTCAATGTTTGGTGGCTCCAGCAGTAATCCACCAGCTGGGCAAAGATCAGCTGGACCAACTGCTGTAGGTGCGCCACCAAGAGGTCCTCCACTCAAAGAACCTCCAGGAAGAACATTGTTTTCCATGTTTGGGGGACCTGCACCCCAGCAGGGGCCAAGTCCAAGAGGTCCTCCTCCATCTAGTGCTGGATCTGCTTTATTCAGTGGAATTCTCCAAGGCTCATCCAATAAAGAAAGTCCAGGTACAGGCCTGTTTTCCAAGTTTGGAAGTTCCAGTTCCCCAACTCAGATTGGACCAAGAATGCCTGCGGCAGGAGAAACAGCAGCATCGGGACTCAGAGCTTCAGAGCCCCCCGGAAAAGGACTGTTTTCGATGTTTGGTGGACAGAACCAACAGAATCAAACAGCAGAATCAGAGGGCAGTTTTAAAGTGTCTTCTGTGTTCTCGCTTGGAGGAAGCTCTGATGGAAATAAAACTAAAACTGGGTTTGGGATGTTTGGAATGTCTTTCATGGAGGAGTCCAAAAAAGAGCCACCATCCGTTGTTCTTGAGAACAGGGATAGTCGTACAAATGAAGATGTAAAACCCCCAGAAACAAAAGAGGCTCTTGAGATGGCGGCCATACCAAGTGAAGACTTAAAACCCCCAGAAATGAAAGAGTCACTTGAGATAGAGCCCATCATACCAAGTGAGGACTTAAAATTCCCAGAAATGAAAGAGGCTCTCGAAATGGAACCTACACCAAGTGAAGACATTAAACCTCCAGAAATGAAAGAGGCTCTCGAAATTGAGCCTACACCAAGTGAAGACATTAAACCTCCAGAAATGAAAGAGGCTCTTGAAATGGAACCTATACCAAGTGGTGACCTCAAATCCCTAGAAATGAAGGAAGCTCTTGAGATAAAACCTAGAGAAAGTGAACAACTAAAACCCCCCGACACCACAGAAAATGTAGACCCTCAGCCTTCCCCTTCAAACCTGAACGATATTTTGCCAGAAAAGCAATGTGAGGAAACCCAAAACAATGCCAAACAGACTTCTGTCATTGCTGTTCCTATACCAAAAGAGGAAATACATGATAAAATTCCATTGTGTGCTGAAAATGATCATGATGTTGGGTCAGAAACACAAAATTTACCAGCAGGCCGTGACACTGTACATCAGAAAGATATGGCTTTGGAAGAACAATCAGAAAAAGAATCAAGCAGAGAAGGTGACAAAGAAGTCAGTGAAACAGAGATCGAAACAGATTTTAAGAGAACTTTAGCATCAGACATAAAGGACAGTGTAAACAAATCTGAAACAATTATGACTTGTGAAAATGAAGATGTCAACATGATTGCGATGCAGCATTTGCAACCTGCTACTGAAAACATACCAATATGTGAGTTGAAAACACATGAATCAAAAGTAACCCCAAGCATTGTCAGTGAAAACGAAGAACTCCACATTAAGCAACCAATTCAGAAAGAACAAACAATTGACGCGGAAAAAATAACCACTGAAGCATCTGAGGTTCCTGGTGATAAGGTAGAGGAAGTTCCTATAGTTAAAGCTGAGGAACCCGCTACAGAACCAACGACTTCTCTTCCACCCTTACAAATTTTAGCGACTGCAGAGGAACCAATTAAGGCAGAACCTTCGGAGGAAATGTCATTTCAACCAGACCAACCCTCTGATAGGTCTATTCCAGTGGTGTTGACAACAGTTGAAGATAAAAGTCTTGAAATAAACTCACCAGAAATCTCATCAGACTCAATGCACATAAAGGCTACACCATCGAATTTACCACCACTACAGCCTACACCCAGACCTCTTTCAGGTAGACCACCTATCCCACAAGGACAAAGGATGGGATCACCAAGACTAGGAGGCCCTCCACAAATGGGGGGACCAAGAATGCCTGGGCCCAGACCACTGCGACCTCAAAAGCCCCCTGAGCCAACTCCGTTTTCTGGCTTCATGTCTATGTTCTCCAACACTCCAAGCACACCTAGTAAACAGCCAACTGTTGGTGGATTCTTCTCAAGCTCACCTGGCTCTCTGTTTGGGCCCTCTGCACCTCGTCAACAGCAAAAACCACAACAACAATCACAGAAAAGCTCATTTTTTGGTTTTCCAAGTAGCATTGCCCCCGAATCCCTAACAGGGGATATTCTTGGTATGTTCAAGAGTCCCGAAGCAACTAAATCTGAGGAATTGCAACCTTCATCTGCAAATCCTGATGAATTTGTGAAGACCACTGAGGACACCATGCCTGAGAAAGGTTCTCTAGAGGAAGTGGAGCATACAGATAAGAAAGATGGCGAGGAAAGTCCTACTCCTGAACAAGAGATAGAAGTATCAGAGAAAACTTTAGAGCACGAAGAACAATCTGACGTGTCTGACAAAGCAGTGTCACTTCCTCTTAGTGAAGGCGAAAGCTCTGTACCCGAGACCAAAACCACCCTCGATATGCCAAACATTTCTGCACCTAAATTTGGCTTTTTATCAGTTGCTGCTGAAGGAACATCATCAATCGGATCCTTCTTCTCATCTACATCAACAACGGTGGATGTTAAAGCGTCTCAGCCTCCACAGACTGATGGGGGGCTTTTCTCTGGTTTGAAAAACCTTTCAGTGGGCATTTTCCAGGATGAGAAGCAACCAGGAAAGGAAGAACCTCCATCGGTTTTTGGCGTGAAACTTGGTTCAATGTTCGGCGCTTCGGATTCTCCCAAGTCTGCTGTTGTTGTCACTGCTCAACCGCAGCCCCAAACAGTGAAACCTGCTGATGAACTGGACAAACTTTCCCAAGGTTCAGGAGACACGGAGAGTGACACGGAAGGGCCAAGCGGGACTTCCAAAACTGAAAGCTGCGACAGCCTAGCCGAGTCACCGCAGACAGGAATTGCTTCAGAGGTAGTGTCATTGGCAGGAGGTTCGGATGAACCGCAGGTACGAGAGATTCCGTTTGAGGGAGATGATGGCCCGTCTACACCACCGAACAAAGAACCTCCACAGAACCTACTGATGCACAAAACAGCTCCAAGGCCAGTGCTTGTCATCATGCTAATGCTAGCTTTTCCTTTACTTTGTTTTTCATTTCCTACCCTTTCTGACTTCCTATCCTTTTGGTTAAATGTCCTTGTGTTTTAAACTAAACATCACAAACAGGAACTGACTTGTAAGGGACTTAGGAGAAACCAGATCTCTGCCAAGTTTTGGTGTTGGCAGAGGTCTGGTTTCAAGAGTCAACAATAAACTTTTTCTCAATGTCTTGAACCAGTAAGCTTTTAAACTGCTGAACCAACAATTTAGAGGCTTTAGCGTCAATTATTTTTTTTATCAAAACATGCATGTAAATGATGTACAGCATGTAATTACATTACACCAAATTACATTACTGAATGTTCTCATAAAACTTTACCCACTTTTTTTTAAATAGAAATATCGACAACTATTTAGAGTAATCAGTCAATCTCATGCATTTTTTTTAAACTTACATTAGTCCCCAACAACCTTAACATACATTTGAAAACAGATTAAAACGGACATAATGTATTAAAACCCACTTGTTTCAAAGTATCCATGATTATCTGTTAAGAAATGAGAAATGATCATAATTGAAAGGAAACAATGACAACTCTTATTTTTTCTTCACTTTTTAACTTGAAGTTGAACTAGAAGTTGAAAACTTACTTCACCAATAAAAGAGAATTCAACATTGTTAATTTAAACACCAAAATGTTCAACCAAACAGTTTCATTTGGTCCAATGAAAGTCTTAACTCATGCATAGCTAACATGATATCACGTTAAACGATAGAATGGTAATTATAAACCATAGATCAGCAGCTGCTTTAACATGCACCGAGCTGGAACACATACAAAGAGAACAAGTAATAGTTATCACAGGCTTAGGTCCTGCCATAATAAGTCATAAGAAGTTCTGTGATAGAGACTTTTTGTAGGTCTTTCAAGAACTTAACATGGTTTGTTTCTTTGCAAACGCTCAAGACGATTACGAGTCCGGCGCAAGTTTGATCAAAAACGACTGGTCCGAGCCATTGCAAATGAAGAGTGCAGATGAAAACCTCTGCCAAGGACTGCTCAGCATTCCGTGTCCAGCTACATCAGCTAGCACCTACATAACAGTATTACAGCTTTCTTGACAGAGATGAAGAGGCCGAAGATCTTTTTATTTGTGAGGTGTGTGTAATTCGGCCTACGTTCACCTCCCTGAACGACGCTCTCAGTCGCGGCCAATTTCTTATATGAATCAATGCGGGCGCGATAGATTCATGACTGCGTGGCAGTGCAGACGGGAATAAAAGGAGGGGCGGGAGAGGCTGTTTGGAATGCGGCCAAGACAAAGTAAATCACCGCCACTTTCCTCGTTAGCTGTCGGCATCACGGAGCAGCCTCGCAGACGTCTGCTGGGTTTCACCTCTAAAGCTTCACTCTCAACAATTAAATATTGTCAGCAAGCATACAGTAGGCTGCATTGAGGATTTTTTTGGTTGAAAATCCAGCCCCTGAAATGATTATTATATCAAAACATAATTTGGGAGGTATGTCTATCATAAGTAGACCCACAATAAACCACGCCTGAAAAGGTAGTCGGACATTTTGGGTTCAGTTGGATATGTTAGTTTGAATTAGGACGTTTTTAGGCCTACTACTGAAAGATTTTTGGGGAGAAAAATTCAACTTCCAAAGACAGTTTGCCTCAGTAGAATGAGATTTAGAAGGCCTGTCTCTTAAGACCTACGCAAAAAAAAAAATTGAAATGGCCAATGCCAACAAGATATTGGAAGTCTACTATATTTCTAACTAGCCTTTATATTGGCCAATTTTGAAATCTAAAGAGTCCTTTGAAACGTTTGATTAACATTCAGACCCTGAAGCTTTATGAAGCCAATCACGAGCAGACCCACGAAAAGTCTTCCCAACTTGTTTTGAAATTGCTTCTTTAGAGTAAATTTTGTCAATTCTAGTGATTCTTCAAAGAAGTTATTTTATTTTTTGAGGGAAAATTCAGCCCCTTAAGTCAATTTCACTGAGCAACCTAAAATTTGGCAGGCACGCAAAAAATCTCTGGAAATGTGCACAAAAAAGACACGAAAACTCTGTCATTTTGGAATAAAACAATGCCCTCCCCCCAAAAAATTAAAAACACCCTCCCTTCCAACCCACAGTAGTTTCCCACCCTCGCAACCCACCTCTGTGCATTTGGTATTTTTTTTTTGTTATCTTTAATACTAAACAATAATTTGCAGTATTTCATTGCGCATGATACTAAAAACAGGATTTCGGCTCTTCAACAGCCCGCCTCCAAGCAATCGCTTGGACTGTTCGGGCAACCTGAGCCGGAGCAGCTCCCAGCTCAGCTTCGAACCTGAGTCGGGACGTCCACTGGGGGGATGCCTCCACCCCCCTGCCCAGGATAGCCAAGCGCACATGTGGGACCAGGAAAAGGTTGAAAATCCCACTCCAGAGACCACTGAGTTGAGGGACACCTCCATTCTGACATCCAAACCCATCTGGGACTGCGGTGATAACAAGACCAGAACTGACATCAGGTATGTCAGCTGACCTATGGATGCAAAATGATATTGCAATATTGGCAAAATTGTACAATGCCGGTCCAGCCACAAAATAATTGATTTTTCATCCGGTTAGGACGTCGCTGGACGACACTCCTCTGTGTTCTCCTTCGAAGATTCGTTGGCTCAAAGCATACTACAAAGTCAGGGCCAATCTCCTCCTGGTAGGGCGATTCACACTGTTCTTTATTTTCCCCCACCACCCAGTTTCGCTTTCATCCCGAATGCACTGTGGCTTGGTTGACTTTCTGCTTCCGGTTTTGCACGTTTACTTTCAGGTTTAATCTTGGTTTTGTTTTGCAAGTCGATGGAACGATTCAGACATGAAAGCAATGTTGATTGATCTCCTGCAAATTGGTGGATCATTCCAGGCTTTAATTGTTATTAGATAGTTGCCAACTTTTTGTTTATTTTTGCTGTTTGTGTTAGGATATGTATTGCCACGTTTTAATGCTTATTGATGTACTTCAAATGTTGGGATCATTCCAGACTTTAATGCTGATTGTTATGCAAGTTGGGCATGTGATTCTTTGATTTAATACTGATAGCTGTGTTGCAAATCTTTAATTCTGATTGTTGTTCTGAAATTGTAAGGATAGCTCCAGGTTTCAATACTGATTGTTATGATGCAAATGTGCTGAAAGCTCCAGACTTTAATGCTGACTTTTGAAATGAAATAATACATATGCATACTTTAATTTTGATCGCTGTACTGCAAGTGTGCGGGAATCCCAGGCTTTAATACTTCTTTTTTTTTCTTTTTTTGATGATTGTTATGTTGCGACTGTCGATAGTTCCAGACTTTAATAATAATTATGGTCGTCGGACTATGCTTTAATGCTTGTTGTTCTAACAGTGTTTGGAGAGCACCAGGCTTTAATGTTCATTGTCATTCTGCAAGTGTTCAATTGCTTTCTGACTTTAATGCTGATTGTTGTGCTGCAAGTGTGTGGATAGTTCCAAACTTTAATGTTAATTGTAGTACCGCAAGTGTGTAAATAGCTTCCAGACTTAAATGCTGATTGTTGCACCAGTCCCAGGCTTTGATTCTGATTCTTATCCTGAAAGTTCATGTACAGCTTCAAGCTTTAAAGCTGATTGTTATGCAGCAAGTGCGTCGATCATTATCACCTTTAATGCTAAATGTTGTGCTACAAGTTTGGGGTAGCTCCCAACGCTAATACTAATTGTTGTTCTGAAAGTATAAGTATAGCTCTAGGCTTTAATTCTTTGTTATTCTCCAAGTGTGCAGATAGTTTCAGACATAGATGATTATTGTTCTGAAAGTGTATGGATAGCTCTAAGTTTTAATTGGGATTGTTGAACTGCCAATGGGCGAGAAGTTCCCGACTGTAATGCTTATTATCCAGCTGAAAGTATAAGGTAGCTCGACTGCTTTAATGGTGATTGATATGTTGCGAGTGTCCATAGTTCCAGACTTTAATGATAATTATGGTAGCTGTACTTTGCTTTAATGCTTGTTGTTGTTCTAACAGTGTTTGGAGCGCACCAGGCTTTAATGCTCATTATCGTTCTGCAAGTGTTCAGTTATTCAGACTTTAATGCTGATTGTTGAGCTATAACTGTAGGACAGGTCTGGTCCTTCAAGGCGGTCAAAATACTACAAGCGTGGGTTACAGATTTTAACATTGCGAGTTTAAGGCTTTAATGTAGATTGCTGGACCACAAATGATGGGATTGGTCATAGGCTTTAATGCTTCTGCAGCCTTGCTTTCATAGTGTTTGTTGTGCTGCAACTGTGTGGATCTTACTTTCATCCTCTAATTATGATTGCAGTGCTGTAAAGTGTATGCTGTTCCCTGTCATTTTCCTGTCATGTTTCATTGTTTATTGTGTATTAACATCAGAATGAAACAAGTGGTTTTCCCCCGCAGCATCAAAAATAGCTTTATTTTTCTTTCTCCATGGTCAGTGTCAGCATGGCAACCATGTGACATTTCTGTCGTCCCACCGCTGTCTCTTTATTTATCATGCACACAGACAGCATCTATACTATTTTTCTACTCACCTCACTTTCGTGGTTGCTGTCTCGTGTGCTGATGTGTCAGCTTTCATTTAATGAGTTTATTTCTATTGTGCAAGATGGCAGCTCTCGTGACCAGAAGAGTGACTAGTAATAAGAAGAGTAACATGTTGAAGGTCAAAACATCATCTTGTGATGCCAACAACAACATCTAATCTAACCATCGAGGTACAAATGAATGCATGCAATTAATGCCACTATAAAAAAATGAATCCCCTTGTTATTACCTCTGCCAAGGAGTTTTCAGTCATGTTTTTTTTGTTGTTGTTTTTTTATGCTTTTGAATTATCAGGATGACACAAAATTACTTTACAGAATAACTTTGAGAGAGGAGGAAGGTGGGAGGAGGAGGGTGGGTGGAGGGGTCCAAGGAAGAAGCCATTACATTTTGGTGGGGATCCAAGATTTTTTTTTTTTTTCACTTTTGTTAACTTTTTTTTTTCCTCTTGGCAGACGTTCGCATTGGATGGCAAAGTGGTCTTGTTCTAAATAAGTTATTCGGATGGATGGATGGATGGATGGATGATGGATGGATGGATGGATGGACGGATGTGGTGTTTTTTCTTAAACACTTTCCAAGTAATGATGGCAAGCCAGTAAGTGTAGGAAATCCTCCGCTCCCCCAAATTTAGTAGTGAGAGAGAGTGAGTGAATGAGTGGGAGACTGAGAGAGAGAGAGCCAGATAGTGGGATAGGGAGAGATAGAGTTGGAGAAATGGGGTGGTGGTTTAGGGAAGGAAAACGATAAAGAGAGAGAGGAAAGGGAACAAGGTATGAGAGAAGGAAGGAGGCTGGACAGAAATGGGTGGAGGAGAGAAGGAAGATGAGAAGGAGGGACAAAGTGAGAGAGCGGGTAGGAGGGGGGAGAGAGAGAGAGAGAGAGGGAGTGAGATTAGTGCAAGCACTGAGCGGCTCCAGCAGTGAGAAGAAGCAAGAGAAGGAAGAAGGACAATGAGGATGATGATGATGATGATGAAGAGGGCACTTGCCGTGATCTTGATTGGACATACAAACTGCTTGAAATGGCTTTGATTGACCACCCGGTGAAAACATGCCGGAAAATCCACTTTGGAGGATTTGTCCGGCAACTGGCGCGCCGCTCTTCAGGGCTCGGGTAAGTGCATGGCGACTATTTCTTCATTAAGGAGAGGAGACATTTGAAGAATGAATCCAAGTTCCGGATCCTCCACCTCATTCACATCTTCCAACCCGACCCGTTGAACCTCCATCTTCAAGTGACAAGTGCTTTCTATTTTTAACCAATCACGGTGCACTTTCACCCTCCTGCAAATATGTCACTTGCCAGGAGAGCGAGACTGCCTGTTGGGGTCTCGGACACGTCTCATGACTAACACCAGACAGACCGGCAGTTTGATTCTCAATAGTCAGGAAGACAAGCAAAAAAAAAAAGTCCTGACAATAATTTCAATAGATATTATTGATAATTCGCTTTACCACAGAGCAAACAAGAAGTCGATTGAGGGGTGGGTTTTTATGCCTTTTCTAAAGCTTTGAACAAATGGCAACCAATCAGAAAGGATAGCAATCGGAAGTAATGCAAAGAACTTGTACTTGAAATTCCAGGAGCTTTCCATCCTCCCTTCTCTTTGAACTAAATGGAGCGAAATGGTTCCAATCTAATATATGTACTCACAAACGTTCCCGGACTGCTTAGAAAAAAAAAAAAAAAAGTATTACAACTCCACACATAGCAGGAGCTCTTTTTTAACACCTGATAAACTACCCTGTAACTAAATTTTGACTATGACAACAGTTTTAATTAGTTTCTAGACCGATAAAAACATTTTAGGCTGATTTTCATATCTGGCAGAGTGAAATTAATAGGTAGATAATTTTGAATAAAAAAAAAAAGCAATCAAATAACTTGTATTTCGGATTATTTATTGCTTGCACATTTTTAAGGGGAGATGTTAGCATGTAATTTTCTCTAATATAATGTGTTAATATGTAGAAAAAAGTCAGGAAAATTTACGAAAATTTGTCTCATTTTTATGGGTAAAAAGATTATTTAATGGTTTGAGTTCTTATGGTCCAAAGGCACAATGATCCTCCAGAGGTTCCTAGTTCCATTTAAAGCTCCTGACACCTTAAATTATTTGTACTTATAAGAGTAAAAGTCCTGCACCTAAAAGGTTACGATCAGATATGAAAAGAACCGTAGGGTACTGAACCACTTGGGCCCTGATGAACTACCCTGACACTAAATTACTTCCAAACACATTCCACAAAAGTTCCTAGTTCCACCTTTTAGTTCTAAAACTTTTAGTTAAAAAAAATACATACATACCCGTCTCAAAGTGCTCAAAAGTTCTATGCATTTAGCAGTCTTTTTTTTTGCCCTAATTAATTTCTGTGTAACTTTGTTTAGCTAATGATTTTTGCAGTCCAACCCAACAAGAGTCATCAAAAAGTTCTGACTTCCTGATAATGTTCTTTCAACTTTGAGTTGGGAAACGTACAACGTGAAACCCTGCCTGAAGGTCTCCAGGAGCTCTTAAGAGTACCAGCTCCGTAGCATTGTCTTTCAGTAACTATTTTGGAACTAAGTATACAATATTTGTAGTCCGATTCCAAACATACATTCGTCATCCAAAATTTCTCTATTCAATTTCAAGTTCCTGAACATCCTGATACTTGGAACCTTTTGGTTTTTGGTTTCAATCATGTACAGTAGAACTCCTCTACAACAAAATCTTGTTGGCAGCCAGAAATTTTTCACAACAGGGGACTTTTCACAATAGCAAATCTATGTCTCGGATGTAAACATAAAAAAACATGTTGTGCAATCTACAATCTGACTGAAGTTAAACAAAACTGTCCGACATTGAAAAAAAGAAAAATACATTTTCATGCTTACGTCATAATGTTTTTCACGTTACTTCATCTTTCACATTTATTACTTTGGTCCCGTCTTCAAGTGTTTAGTCAGTTCAAGCTTGACACGTCCGTGAGCTCCGCGCAGCTACACACGTCAAAATACATTATTTCGGCAACCGCGCCCCTCCATGCGGAGTTCATGCAGGTCAGATTTTTCGGACCACTACCTTTTGGAATTTCTTTACAAATGGAAAACATGGTGGACGAAGGGAAAACATAGCTTATGGAAGTTCGCCGGTACAAACACCTTTATGATTGGTCTGAAAAGGACTAGCGTGACCTAAATACCGTAAACAACTCCTGGCGGGCACCACACTGTGGAAAGGTGAGGAGTCTGTCAAAAAAAATGCTTGGAAGAATTTTGATCGTCTGAATCTACTAGATTGTCTACCTCTGTTATAGAGTAGTGTTTGGATGCTGTAGACTCCATTTACGGCCACCTATAAAGGGAGAATATAATCTAATATAATATAATCTAGACTGCGGGGGAAAGCCGCACCGAGTGTAAAGTCCTGCAAAATTTGTGCTGCAAGCTTGTTTTTGCTGTAGTGAATTTCAATGCAAAGCAAAAGCATAAAAAAACAAACATTTTGTATTGTAAGGGGAAGTAAGAAAGAGGGAAAAGATTATTTTTGTTTCATTGTAGAGGAGTTTTACTGTATCTGCTGAACCGACCCAAAAGGTGACCCTATCAAAAGTACTAGCGCCCCTAATGGATCCGCTGTTGAATTGCTGTGCACCAGTTGACATTTGCATCTTACGAGTATCACTTGCAAAGCTAAACTTAACTCACAGGATTTTTCAATGTCGCACGCGGTTGTTACCTGACCTTGCAAGTAACATAGTTTTTTTTCTACTAGTAAAATTGTTTGTTGAGCTCAAGCTAAAGCTGTTAGCACCGGGAAGCTAACAGTTTGTCATTCACTTGAGTGGCACAGAGGGGGAAGAGAGGGCTGATTGGATTACACTTTCCAGAATGCACTCTCGACGGACATGCCTTGAATACGTGTGTGTGTTTGTGTGTGTATGTCGGTGTGTAAGGAGTGGCGATGCTAAATCAATTAGCTTGCGCGGGACAACCAGGCTAATGAAGGCGGCAGACATGACTCAGTCCCATAAGTGTGTGTTAGGTGTGTTGTGTTGTTTTTGTTGTCGTTGTGGGTGGGTGTGTACAGTACTTTCCTGTCTTTCTATCCTCGGCCGACATGATGGGATTGATTTGAAAACTCTATAATTTCCACTTTTGTGTCTTTGTCTTTGTGTGGTAGGTGCAGTATGGACAGATTTAGGTGGTCATCATTGTTTTTGGGTTCTTTTCTTTCTATCTTTGCGCATTGCAATACGACTATTTTTTTAAACTCCATTTTGTATGTGCAAGTTTTTGTCTTTCTGTCTTTGTCAGACCCAAACGTGAAAGTTTTGGCTGCTTCACATTTTCTTGTTGTGTTGTTCTGTGTTTTGTCTCTTTTTGGTACTATATCTACCAATATGGGTGTCAAACATACGGCAGAACCGGCTCGTGAAGGGGCTTAATCCGGCCCACATTATTGTCATGTAAAGTATAAAAAAAAGACTAATTTTCTAAATAAATGAAAAAATGGACATTTTTATGATTAATAGTAATGGTAATGTTTTATGATTAATTGTGACATTGTGCTTGTACTATTTTGGACAGTATTAAAAAAGAATAACAAATGTTGTACAGAATCGATAACTAGACTATAAAGCGTTGACGTTCAATAAGATTATTATCTTCAAAAATTGTATACCTAAACCGTTATCCTTTTTTACAATAACAAAAGAAAAAAGCAATATAAACCAACTTTCAACAACTGTCAATTATTTTTTTACAGTGTTTGTACGGGTTACAGCTTAGTCTAAAACAGAACAAAATAACCAAGTGAATCAAAGTGCCTGAAACTAAAGAAAAAAAAAGAACATTTTTATTTTATTGCAATAGTCTTGACATGACAAAAACAAAGCCTTTTCCCTGGGGTCATCTGCGCCCGCCCAGGGGGGCCTGCCCCGCTATTTTACAAACACTGGTCTAAACCTAACTTTATGGCCCACTAAAAAGTATTACCTCCCAATCAAGGGTCTTCTTTTGGTCACTGGAACTAATTCCTTTTCTCCATTCACACCATAACTCTTCAGGTACTCTTCTAGGTACTTATGGAACATGTTTTGTAGTCTGATTTGGTCAAAATTTTCCATCACAATTCGCTTTTCCCATTAGCTTGATGTGGTTTTATTTTGCCCAGTCAGCCTCTATTCATAAACGTTCGCTAAACCTTTAATATTTTTTTTTTTCTGGTAATCTCGGACACGCAGTCCCTCCAAAATGTTATGTGGTTGTCAATGAAGGGTGTTTTTGTCTCTGGTGAAGGTGAGCAGAGGACGTTTTTATATTGATGTCTGTCTTGTTTCATACGCGCTCTTTTCTTTATTGCCTCCAATAGAAAAAATCTGATTGATGGCGAGCGGATGCGCTGCCTTAAAACTCTCCCATTGATTGTCTCTGCGTGAAACGGTCACAAGAGCTCGACTGCCGTTTAGCGACGATCAATATCGTCTTAGGAAGGAGGAAATCTTGGGAAACGGAAGATTGGCGTGTCAGTTGCGATGCGTTTCAGCGTCAAAATGTTGGTGTTTTTTCCCCCCTCCTGTAGCAATTTGTGTACATTAAGAAACAGAAATGTGACGAGAGCATGACAGCGTAAAAGCCTGGTAATGCACCACGATGTCAAAACAGCCATTTCGTTGTCATAATTCGTCACTCAAACCTACAATTTAAATTTCATTTTACTGATTGATGTATGTAAATACAATTGAACTGCATGCTACACACTTGTACTATAGTAGATTGAAAACACGTTTAAGCTATTGTGCAATGTAAAATTATGCACAATTTAAATATTTCATTCAGTTAATTTTTTGAAGACATTTTTAATACTAAAATACATTCCGGTATTTTACTTGATTTATATACTGTATATTTTTTTATTGTTTGTAACTGGATTTTGTTCTGCCTCCCATTTATTAGCGGTGTAGTACCAATGTTGACCTCTAGAAGGTGGCAGTCTTTTCTATTTGATACTGTGAATTGACAAAGAAGAATGAAAGCAGCAAGTATCGCAAGACAGCCTAGTTTTTGTGGAATATTACCGAATGTGAAGTGGGGCTGACAAGAGTCCTCAAGTAATTTGACGCCCTCATTAAAAAAAAAAAAAAAAACACTCAAGGCATTTTTATTGCTCCTGATACCTGCTTTTTAGTATTCACATCAGAAAATGTATAAATGTATAAACACATATGTATAAATATATCAAGCCAATCCCAGGGACAAATGTTAATGTTCTGCATGACAGTAAGACGCGCCAAAAATGTAGCCAGCTTCAAAATAAACCTAGTTTACCAAATAATATCGGAACACGAACGCCTCAGTGTGCTTTTATTTTGAATTTTTTCCCTGCAGTGTATGGTAGCTTGACTAGTCTTTCTGCTGCAACTGTTGCTCCCGCCCAGATTAAAAAGACAAAACAAAACACAATGTTGTTTTGGAATCATGTTCACTCGCCGATTCAGACTGCTAACAATTGCCTTAATTAAGGCACCTGTTGCCAGCTGTGGCGCTGGCTCCACTATAGCTGCGTCCAGCGTAAGCTAACAATTAGCTAGCAGTGCTCGAGTGCTTCATTTAATATGTTGTTGACGGCATGTTCCTTATGAGCGCATTTTAAGAAAGCATAGACCAAAATTTGTGGGGAGGAAAGTTTGTAGAGAAAAAATTAGTGTCCTGCTCAGCACAATTTAAGATGAAGGAAAAAGAAATGTTGATCATCAAAAATTAATTAAAGTTGGCTACTCATAATTAAGTGAAAATGTGTTGTTTGGTCTCTTGTGTTTATACTTGTTTTTCCACATAGCAAAAAAACATTTTATTTTTTTCCAAATGTTCAATATTTGGTAGGATTTTTTTCCAGGACATCTGAATATGTCCTGAATAAATGAATAATGAATAAATGAATAAACATACTCGATAGAGGCAGCCCTAATGTGAAGTTTTCATCCATCCATTTGACTTTTTATAAGAAAAAAAAGCCGTTGGTTCATCTCATACTGTACATCTTTGGCCATGATTATTAATATGTATATTGTGAGATTTGTTTGGAAAATAACAGAATTCATTTTATGCTGCTTATTATCCAATTATATGCATGTTTATATTGTCTGAGGAATTCAGATTTACTACTGTTATGACTAACAAATCTTTAGAAAATGAATCTGCGAAAATGAAATGTAAATTTCAAGAGAAAAAAATTAGATAATTTATAGAGTGAATGGTGAAATTTGTGTAAAAAAAATCTGGAAACTATTTTATACTTTTATATAACTATTATATATTTGTAAACAATTATTTTCTCATCAAAAGACATTCATTTCCCAGTCTATTTTCTTTTCACCAAAAGAAAACATCTGAGTATAAGCTTGCTTACTCTGCTTTTCTGGTCACTGATGTTTGACGGTTGTTTACTGAAGCGCAGAAGATGCTTGAAATAACTTTTTTGCAAGAAAAAAGAGATACTCCTCTTTCTTAGTGGTTAGAACACAATTTTCTTGCAGAAATGCTCAAACAGGAAAATCCGCCCTGAAAACGACCGGCATTGAATGACTTCAACTTATTTCCAACACGCCAGTCGGCGCACAATCTCTCTCCTGCGTTCACCTTGGAAAAAATGTCATCATATAGCCTAGCTTCAACGCTCATATAATCGACTGGAACAGAAGCCAAAATGTGCATATAAATGTATAGACACACCAAAGTTAAGAGCGATTCCCAGAGAGACCAAATGCCTTCGGTGCCAGCAAATTGAAATATTCCCAAATGTGGAACATCAAAGGAGCGTCAAGTGTAGAGATGAAAATGTACTTTAACAGGAATCAAACTTAGCCTGAAGCTAACGCCAGTCAGCACATTATTGCACTTATGGACATGCTTAACGATGTCAAAGTGCTTTGGCGTGAAAAGAGCTTCCCAGGCTGATGAACCTTTTAACCAGGAAATGTGTGGGTGTTGGAACACCCCCTAGGTAAAGTCTTTGAAGTTTTGAAATGAAATTAGGGTTATTTCATCATGAAAACATTGGTTGTTTCTTATCAGATTGTAAGCATCTGGTTTAACTTCCTTCTTGAAGGGGGGCATGAAGGATTTGGCGCGTGATGAACAACAGTTGCTGTGATTTACAGTCACCCTTTTTTTTGACAGCAAAGGACTTTGGAGCGCACTTCCAGGATGCTGACATCCAGTCAATGTGTCAGTCAATGAATATAATTAAGAGTATTGTGTGAGGGCTATAAGTCAACAGTCACATAAAAAGACATGAAATATTCCCAATATTTCCTCCTTGGGGCTCATTGCGACATGCAGGAGCTTTCAGAAATCCTTAATTAGATCAAATCCAGATATTGTACATGGTAACCATTTCATTAAAGCAGTGGTTCTCAACCATTTTGCAGTTATGTACGCCCAGTGAAAGTACCCCTTAACCAGTGCAAAGCATTTTAGGGAAAAAGACTTAAAACATGCCCTCAGTGTCTGATTTATTAAACTTTAGACCCTTTCAAACTTCATTTGTATTGGTCCACAAAAAATAAAAAAAATCAACCAAAACCGTCTTCTTTTGGATCCTATTAGAAATCTGTTAAAAAAATGCTCTATGTATGTGTATATATATATATATATATATATATATATATATATATATATATATATATATATATATATATATATACATATATATATATATATTGCTATATGTTCGGTATTACACAGTTTTGCATAAACATGTCAGGAGAATACCTTGTCATTTGTTCCATGCATCTGTGTTTATATTCTCTAAAAGTTATCCTTATTTTTGCAAAAAAAAAAAAAAATCAAAAAAGACTTGCGTTACACTTTCATTATTGCACAAAATGTTCATCAGGAACATCATTCCTCAAATGTCTCAATTTTCCTATTGTATTTTGATATACGGAAATATTTACTAAATTAAATAATATGAATATGGATATGAATATTTTTACTAACTATATAAATGTTATTTGTTTATATATTTATTTTTTAGCCAATTTGCAGCCTGCTGACTTGGGATAAAAAAACCTACCTCCTGTGGGTATAATTTGCAGAAATATGGTTGTCGCCCTTTGACGATAATGTGGGGGACACCGTAAGGAAAATGTTCTCCAGAAATCGCTCCGGTGGGCCTCATGGAGCCAGTGTTCCCCCTAAGGGAGGAACCAAGAGCAAGAAGCGAGCTCCTAACCCAAAGGTTGCACTGGTCATCCGTGGGAAAATCCACCGGCTGTTACAAGGGTCCGTGGACCACCAATTGCCCGATCCTCAGCATTATGATGTGGACGAAGCTGATCAGGAAAAATGTGCAAAGGACCACAGACAGCTGTATCACAAAGCGGCATCCAAGGATGAATCCTGCTCCTCAGCCGTTGTGTCAAACGGCAAAGAACACGCACCCCCACCAGCCCAACCGTGTGTCGGTGAAGTTGAGCTCACTCGAGAAGGGTGTTTACGCATCCCCTGCACCCTGCAGCGCAAAAGCGGAAAATCCCCCGCCAATCGGAAGCGAATCTCCTTCGAAGGTTTGCTCCCATTATCTCCGGAGCTTCCTCCCACCACCAGTCCGCTTTCTGGTTCCACTAGACCAGACAGGAATGGCATCTTGGTCACTTCAGCCCGTGCTCGACCCAAAAGACCTTACTCTGCTGGGGACACTTTGGATTATGACTTTACCACTCCCCTCCCAGGACCACCAGAGCCAGAAGAAGAGGAAGGGCGTCTGGGTGAGGAGGAGTCCAGTGCCATCATTGATCACATTCTCAAAGAGCTGCGCGGGATCAACAAGATCCAGGAGGAGATCTCAGACCTGAGAGATTACCTAACCTCAGTGAAGGGCTCTGTGGAGGAGGTGTCGTCCTGTGTAGATGCAGTCTTGCTGGAAATTGAGGGCATTCGCTCCAGTGGGAAGGAAGATCAAGGGCAAGGTGCATACGCGGGTACCTGGTCAGGGGCAGTGCGCATGGATGGGCCCTCTGCTCGCAGGAGGCCAGCTAGTGCCTACGGCAGTTTAGGGAGTGGCGCGGGAAAATCCACCCATTTCCTTGACGTTCACAAAGGGGAATTGCGACGGCCGAAGGCAAAGGACTACTCTGTAGCTTCAATTGCGGAATCAGCCAATCATCTGGACCCAGAGGAACTTGAGGATACTTCGGACCTCAGCTCGGACATCCCAGAGGGTGCGCTAGCCAGAAAGCTGAGCTTTGGCCAAGACTGCCTGAGCACCACCTCCTTGTCTTCTCAAAGTTCAAAGTCCGAGTCGGATTTGGAGAGACCTGATGATCAAGCAAAGGATCACTGGGCGACCACCACACTGCCACACCAGGCTGCTGGTGAGCGTCTTTGGGACGTTGAACCTTCATACCTGCAGGATCATAAATCAGAGGCTTTTTATGATGGAGCAGTTGGTTGGGATCACTATGCCACCAGGATTTCATCAGATCATGGCTCTGGTGGATCCAAGCCACATTACCCCAACTCATCTTCACGTCGCGAGAACTGGCAAACACGAAGGTCAAAATCCCAGCCGGGATTTCAGACAAACTTTGGAAATTATATCACAGATTGTTCGTACCCTAAAAGTTCTGGTTACCATTCTTTTGATGGTCATTATGAATACTCAAATGGATTTGACTATGACCAATCAAGAAATCAGGTAGGTAGTTATGATGGAACATATATACCACATGAAGACACCACAGCTGGGACATGGACATCACAGGGCAAGCCCTTTGTACCACATTCTGACAACAGACTCCCTCAACCCGGTCAGGAAGATCTTCAAACGAACTTCAACGTCAGGCGTATAAGTCGGGCTGTTTCCGACTTTAGTTCGGCTTTGCGAGGAGCGCTTCGCAAACTTGAGCTCCCCCCAGACCAGAATCTGGAAGATGTAACGGACTTTGACATATCCACGCTTTCTGACATGCCTCCAAAATCTTTTAGCTGGGACCTGGTGAGCCAAAACCTACCTTTAGAAGAAGCTGAAGAAGACTTTGCAGCCACCAGCCAACATTACCCAAGCTGTGACCTAGTAGCCTACTCCGAGTCCATGTCCACCAGTGTGCCAGTTCAAACATCTGTTCCTGAGGAACTGCCTCTGGATTGGAATGTCAAGAACCAACTGTCTCAGGGTACCACCACTGAATCCTTGTCAGTTGCAGAACCAGAGGAACAAGGAGAAAGTGTCCAAGTCAAGTCAGCTACCCAAGACGTGGAACAAAACCTGGAGATAAGCCAGATGGATGAACGCAAGTTAAAATGTGTCAGGAGTTTCCAGCAGATACTACGGGAGAAGCGGGAGCTGAGGCGAAACCTTGCCAGTTTGTCCACCTCCTCTCAGGAGGGCTTTGAAGCAGGTAGTCCTTAAGTAGAAATTATTTCATCTTTATTGCACCTCCATTCAAAATACAGTTTCAAATATTTTTAATAGAGAAAGGACCAGCCCCTCTTGTCCAAAGACAGAAAGGATAGACTCACAATTTTGTTGTACCGACTGTACTATCACAGGAAAGGATTTGTTTTATTCTCTTCTACCCTAATGACAGAAACTTGGTTTGTTTTGCTCAATAAATCCCCCAAAGACCTGTTTCACTTAGTGACGTGAAATTTTGTAGGCTTGTCCATCATTAGTAGACGCACTCTAAATTCTAAGTCATGCCTAAAATGGCACAAGGAAGCAGGTGTATCAGTGGGAATTTGGACATTTCCTGGATTCTACAGTTCATTATAACCTTGAGAATTTTGGAAACTAGAGCACCAGAAGCTAGTTTTATTTTAGCAACATGAAATATGGAAAGCTTGCCTATTAAGAGTTGACAGACAAAAACAGTCTCAAGAAGCTATTCATTGCCTGACTGCTACCAAATTCCTGTTTCATCATACACAAACGGGCGGCACTATTGTAAATCTACATCAGTATAGGAAGGCGGTGATTATTCTCCATATGAACTTTCACTATGATGTCACAATTCTGTGAAATTGAGAATCTTTCTTACAGACACATTCAGGAAATTGG
Source organism: Hippichthys cyanospilos (assembly GCF_059441005.1). Classification (NCBI taxonomy): domain Eukaryota; kingdom Metazoa; phylum Chordata; class Actinopteri; order Syngnathiformes; family Syngnathidae; genus Hippichthys; species Hippichthys cyanospilos. Next base: position 11,524,067 of record NC_142369.1, on the reverse strand, counting down.
CAGTCCACAAAAGTATTACTTTGCTGTTTAAATTCAGTTTGGTTGGGTCGGCAGGTACTTCAGACAGATATCACAAAACTTTAAAAAGTTCATTTTTCATGCAGCTTTTTCTCTGTTAAGAGATAAACACAAAATGCTCAGTCATAACTTCAATATCATTTTTACTCATTCTGTGTTTTCATTTCATAGCACTTCCGAGGAGTACAACTGTTAAACGATTCGCACTAATATCAATTTTACGCCGTCGGTCTTGTCGTCTCCGCTATAGCCAAGATTTTCGTACCCCCACGAGGGTCATTCATCCATCACCTGCCAATGAAGAGCACTGAGCTCCAGCTGCGTTGGCCATTTGCTGAATTAGAATGTATGAATTATCTCCTGGGGAAGCAAAGATATCTTTTTTTTTTTTTTAATAGCCAGATGGACACGCTAATGAACACTGATGAGCTCAGTCATCTGTTAGCGCTTCAGCATTCCTTTACACTTTGCCGTATGTCTTGTGCTGTCTTGCAGGTGGAAGTCAAGATGGAGATCAGGTTTCTGACTGTGTGGTTTCTCTGCCTCCCGACATTACTAACATTACATCCCCCCAAGATCTTGTTCATGTGTAATTTGATGGAATGTTTCTTTGGTGTCGGGTTGAATTCAGACTGTTGCGTCATATTGCCGTATTGATGACAAATAGTGTGTATTTCGGACCTGAGTGTGACGCTCCTCTTGCAAGTATTTTTATGTTCTTCTAAATTATTATTATGATGGTAAATGGCCTTTCACTTATATAGCGCTTTTCTACCTTGGGTACTCAAAGCGCTTTACACTAGCTAGTCATTTACCTACTGATGACGCAGCATCAGGAGCAATTAGGGGTTCAGTGTTGGCTGGGGGTTCAGTGGTCTTGCTCAAGGACACTTCGACATGGTCTTGACGGTCGGGGGATCGAACCCACAGCCTCTTAGCTGGGAGATGACCACTCTACCACCGAGCCATGCCGATGATCCATCCATTAATTTTCTTAATCAATCTCAATGAAAAACTGTTGCATTGAAAAATCAAATACAGTTTCGGGAGTAGATCCACAAATAAGTCCCATTTTCAGTGATTTTTCAAAACTCTTCTTAGAGAGCATTTGACAATCATCCTCCCACAAGCAGTTTTATTTTGGAACATCAAGTTTTTTAGACATTTATCATGACTAGACCTGCAAAAAATAGTGTCAGCCATTTTCAGGCCAATTTGAACATTTCCAGGGATGTTTCAAAAATAAAGTTGGGGGAAAATTCAACCCCGTAAGCTGTTTGAATTTAGCCACAAGAACTCTAGGTATTTCATTGGAACTGTCATTTCATTAGGAGTGTAATCATAATTGCTTTTTAATGCAAAAATGTGGGATCTCCCAAGTCTGAGTCACCTGATTTTGAGGATCTAGTCCTATTTGATATTTCCCTGAAATATTAAGGGCTGTTTTATTTATTTATTTTTTCAAATGACTTGTCCAACACTTTTTTTTAAATGATTAGTGATGCACTGTTTTACACCAAGTAGCCTAAATTATTTAAATGTTCTCCCCACTGGTTGCCATTTTATTTTTCAGGTAGGTTGCTATACTGCATGCAGTACAGGCAAACTTCCTCAGAGACTATATTGAAGTAAATATAATCTGTAAGGGGCCAGCGCTAAATTCATAGACAATTTGTTGTTTTTATAGAGCAAGATAACTCACAGAAAAAATTAGTTTGTTTTCTCGCGAGATATTGGAATGATGCTGTCTTTAGCATGCTGTGCTGAAAGTCAACCAAGCCACCTCTATCTTGACTCGCTTCCATGTGCATGCTCCTTGTCGTGTCCATAAACCTCTAAAAAGATGTCCATGTATCCCACCTGCCTTGAAATCTTTGACTTTTGACTTTGTGTTTCAGAGCCAAGATGGCGACCCCAGCAGGCAGCCGTGGACAAAGTCGGGGTCAGTCAATGCCCTTTTGTACTCTGTTTGGGAATATCCACTACAGAATGTCACCCATTTTTATGTGTGTATTTGTTTATAGAGAAAACGCACCATTTGGCATTGACAGCATGCCGGACCTCCGAAAGCGGAGGCCCATTCCCCTTGTTAGTGAAGTGGTAAGGTCAAATAATTGTCTTTAACATATTATTAAAAAAAGACGGGAGCAATCATAACGATTTAAAAAAATATATGAATCAAATAATCAGAAAACAACATGAGCTTGTTTTTTAGCTGCTTGCTCATTCTGTACTGTAACCTTTGATTTTCTTCCTCCTACTCCTCCTCTTCCTCCTCTTCTTGCTTCCAGGCTATGGTGAGTAAAGCACACCAACGGTATTTGTTGTGTTTGGAATAATGTGGGACGAGCTTGCACGCTTTTACGCGTTCTTTTGAATTTTTGCAATATTTACCGTAGACGCCCACATCTTTGCTCTCTCTGACTACGCTCCTCGCAAACAAAATGAACTCATATTAAGTCATGAAAGCAAGTCCTTGCTCTTCTGTTCAAGGAGATTCCTCCACTGTTGACTCATGGTTAAAGAGCTCATTTTCAGTCGTTTACTCAAGGTTGTGTTATGACTCGGCGGCCACGGTTACACAAGACATAGTGCGGCATGGGATTTTTTTTCTTCGAGTCCTGCTATGTTTTGTGGGATGCCAAAGAATTAAATATCACTCCATGTCCCACTGCTAACAGCTACATTTTGTTGCATTGAACACTTTTTACTATTACTCACTAGATTGATTTTAACGACAAAATACGATTTTTGCTCGACATCTCATGGCTCATCACATTCGCCAATTCCGTCTCCCATACATCCTGTTTTGTCCATGGTGTCCCTGAAATGTGACGGCCATGGCCAGCAGGAGCGTCATGCATTGTGAATGTGACTTTAGACAAACTCCAGTCAAGATTGTTTACCTTCATCAAGGCAAGGCAGTGGAAATTGAATAACGCATTTCATGTACTTGGTAAGATTTAGATATATTGGTCTCCATAGGGAGTTCATCTTCAAGCAACACATTTTAAATCAATATGCATTATATATTTGAAAGTAATCCTTTAAAAACCAAACAACTGTCGACATTTATCAGTTAAGCATTCAAAAAGGTGCACAAATTTAGCTTTTGTATGACTACACAAATCTTGGGCTGCAAATAATGATCATTTTCATAATATATTAATCTCTTGATTCATTTGTTGATTAATAGATGAATCAGATGTTCCCAAACTTTGCAATAAAAAAAATTCCATATGCAAGCATTTAGGAATGAAAGCATTTGCCTGTTTTCTTAAATTCTTTAATTGTTTTAAGCCTCCTAGTGCTTCTTTTTATAATGCTTTTTAGACATTTCAAGATCAATGGCCCAAAATAAAAGTAAAAACGGATAATTGCATTGTGTGATTCAACACAATGATAGTCAAGGACACACCTAATTTGTGCAACTCTATCCTTTTGTTTCTTTCTTTTTATATTTTAATAGATGGACATACAGTATCCTAGTTAAAAAGACTCACCCCCTGTGGCGTGATATGTAGAAAAGGTCCGCACTGTCCTTACTCTTCGGCAGTGCAGGTCTCTTTTCTTTGCTTTGGAGGTTGCAATAAGATTAACCAATTCGATCGATAATCTGAACATTTCAAGTTCATTTTAAAGGAAAACACATTTTTTCAGGAGTAAATCCCCAATTGGATTCAGTCTATTATAATATTTTGCGAGTCCAGTGACCGGGTCAGTGACAAGTCTGAGTTCACCTGTTTGCGTCGGATAAGAATACAAGAACCTCATTCTTCTGGCTACATTTTCCAGACCATGATCCAGTCCAGAAAGGCCGGCCTGTCCCACACCCTGGCCACACGGACCTCTCTCAAGGACAAAGAGCTTGTGAGTCAAGACGTAGCACAAAACGAGTCCCTCAAGAGTTCTGTGATGTCTTGGATTTTTGTTGCCATGGATGCAAATGAACATGAGCAGCCAATGAATGTCAGTGGAGTCATTGGTGACTGTTGGGCATTTCCAAACAGAAGTGCCACGTGTACAAGAAGACGCTTCAGGCCCTCATCTACCCCATCTCCTGCACAACCCCACACAATTTTGAGGTGTGGACCGCCACCACGCCCACCTACTGCTACGAGTGCGAGGGGCTGCTGTGGGGCATCGCTCGACAGGGCATGCGCTGTGCCGAGTGTGGCGTCAAAGTCCACGAGAAGTGCCAAGAGCTGCTCAATGCCGATTGCCTGCAGCGTGAGTGGAAAGAGCTCCCCGCGCCAAAATCCAATTCGAGACGTCGCACCATCCCATTTTCCGTTGTCTTCCTCAGGAGCCGCGGAGAAGAGCTCCAAGACGGGAGCCGAGGACAGGACTCAACACATCATCATGGCCATGAAGGACAGAATGAAGATTCGTGAGAGGAACAAGCCAGAGATCTTTGAGGAGATCCGCAGAGTGTTTGACATGTCCAGGACGCTCCATGGACAGCACATGAAAAATGTCAAGCAGAACATCCTGGACGGGACCTCTAAGTGGTCAGCCAAAATCACCATCAACGGTACGTCTTCTACTCCAGAACATCATTGCACCTTCCTGTTTGGGTTACTCACAAAAGGCCCACGACTATTGGGCTTTCTGATGACATTTGGGGCCGAGTTCCAGATAAAATATTAAACGTTAAAACATCTCACATTTTTTAATTGGAATTAGCATCCTAACAGTCTTCTATTTTGACATTGTGAGACCAAGGGGGTGCTTAACAATTGATCAACAAGTGTAAACAGGACCAACCCTAAACCCTAGCCCTTAACTCTAAACTCTAACCCTAAAACCTAACCCTAATCCCAAACCCTAAACCCTAACCCTCCAACCCTAACCCAGGACCCCCCCAACCCTAAACCCTTAACTCTAAAACCTTATTATACCTAACCCTAACCTTAAACCCTAACCCTAATCCCAAACTCTTACCCTAAACCCTAAACTTGCTTATGGAACTGCCTGTTAGCTGCAGCTATAACAATAACAATATCTATATCAATAACTCCCTGTAGGCCATCATCTCCCTGCACGTGGAAAGGACCAACTTGGTCAACTTTTTTTGCCCCCAACCCTAATATGTATTTTTAATTATTTATTCTGAAGTTGACAGCCAGCATGGGGAGCTGGCCTACGTGGTTTGTATGGCCATTTTAGCGCACCTCATTGCAAGCCATGAGTGCATGCACATCATGGAGAGAATGATGAAAAGAATGAGCATGGCAGACTAGCCCAAAATTTGGAACAACCTCTTGGGCAAAAGTGCCATTGTAGTTTGTGTCTGCAGATGAACAACAGTGTCAGCTCAAACCTAACCAACTTTACCTCGCTGCAAACCGTTGGCACCTCCCGCGCATCCAGGGTGCCACTGTTACCACGGCAACCTGACACGTGGCAGCATGCAATGGCAGTGGTTGTTGCTGTGGCAACAATCACACCTTGTCTCCGTAGTTCATCAAAGGCAGGGACGTCATTCAGACTTTTTTTTTTTTAACACGTCTTCATAGATACTTGAGTGGAACTGAAATAGTTGCACAAGGTTGCTCAGGAAGTACTTCTATTCATTGTCTTTGAAAATAGTTGGTATTAGATATTGAGTGTTATTTTGCATAATGTGTGTGTGTGGTGTGTTTTTGTTATGAAATTTGAACAGCCTTGTACTCCCTCTGGTCTCATAGTTGTAAGTGCGCAAGGTCTCCAGGCCAAGGACCGAACCGGTTCCAGTGACCCGTACGTCACCATCCAAGTGGGCAAGACCAAGAAAAGGACAAAGACCATCTATGGAAACTTGAATCCGGTCTGGGAGGAGAAATTCACTTTGTGAGTTCCACCTTTGACATCCGTCATCAAGGATATTTTATCTCAAAGTTTGTTCTTCACTCGCCTCATTTTTCCAGCGAGTGCCACAACTCGTCAGACCGCGTGAAACTGCGCGTCTGGGATGAAGATGATGACATCAAGTCGCGGGTGAAGCAGCGACTCAAGAGGGAGTCGGACGACTTTCTGGGCCAGAGCATCATCGAGGTCCGCACGCTCAGCGGCGAGATGGACGTCTGGTACAACTTGGGTACGTATGCTCCACTGCAGCAGAGCATCACTGTGGACTACCTTCACAGAGGTCCTGCTCATTTTTTGTAGTCCATACAAGGCACATTGTGCAAAAAATACAAAAGCATTAAACCATCATGATTCAGTTATTGGTTTGGCCGTAACATGCCAGGAAGTAGGGAAATAATTGAGTTTAAGTAAATGTTTTATCATTGAATGCAAAAACATTCAGCCTGAGTTGATGAACCACAACAGAAATCAAAGAATGTTTACTGTTGGGAAGTTGACATTTCAAGCAATTGAACAAATTTAATTTAAAAAGGAGTTTAAATGTTTAATCGATTATTGCAATAATTATTTTTTTTTATAGCAACATGGTTATGTGAAGAGACTATTTTGGCATTTGGAACAATTAATTTATTATTTATTATAATAAATTAATTTGTGTATTTAATAGATGAATATTTTCATCCAAATATATTTTACATCTATTTAAATGTATTTAATTAAACTTCATGAAAAGTTACTGTTGAGAAGCAGAAATTTTGAGTAACTTGTCCAATTACTCAAAATTTTTGCTTCTCAACAATAACTTGTCATGAAGTTTAATTAACTATATTTTAATAGATGTAAAATATATTTGGATGAAAATATTCATATATTAATTACATAAATTAGTATGGACTACAGAAAATGAGCTGGACCTCTGTGAAGGTAGACCATTTTTAATCAGTTAGCAAGCAGTTATTAAAATCAAATATATTCTTACATTACTATGTTTACTAAATATGATATATCCATATATATATATATATATATATATATATATTTATACAGCATATATGTTATATATATCTAATTATATACATCTAAATATGTATATTGAGGCAATACATATTGTTGAGAAGCTAAAATTTTGAACAAATGTAAATTTTTAAGGCATCTACAATAAAGGATTCATCAGTTATCAAAATAATATAAATTTATAGTACAATACAAAATAATTTACAAATGGATTAGTTGTTGATTCATTGTTTCACCTCCTTACTGAAGCCAGACATTTGACATGCCTGTCAAGAGTAGACCCACAGAAAATGTCTCAAAAAGCCTTTCTGATAAAGATGCAAGAAGTCCGCCATTTTGGTTGGAAGCGAACCTTTTGACCATTTTCAATAGCTCGACTAAGTCAATGGCTCTACAACCTCTTCCTTATGCATTTACCACGCCAAAGCAGAAGCTGTATGTCGTCTGCCTTTTCTCTGTTACAGGAAGGTGCAAAGTCCCCGTCGGCAGACGTGACGATTTAGGCAGTCCGTCGAATTGCGTTAGCGGATGTCTTGTCAGACAGGTGTTCATAGCACTTGCGCTTTATTTAGCTACAGTATTTAAGTATATTTGAGGATAGACCTAACGCATTTTTAGCTGCATGTTTTCACACGTCTTGAGATACCTCTGCTAGATTATTCAGCAAGCAAGCACTTGTTGATTTCAGTGAGAAATCCATGTTGTCGTAACGTGCGATTCCCAATTGATCAAATTCAAAGAGACTACTAGACAAGCTGCGCTGTGTAAGTCAGCCAGAGGCGCTACGCCAAGAAAGGCTATCACATTCTTAGTGTATATGATGGAAGGAGGAATTCATATCTGTCGAAATGCATCACAAGGCAAAATTTAAGCCAGGTCCTCCCAAAAAAAAAAATCACGGAAACTGAAATAGTGAAAAATGGTTACCGACTATGTTCCCCCCTTTCGTGTTACAACATCGATCTCAGTCTTTGTAAGTTACTGTTGATAGGTACAGTACAAAAGTACTGAATACCTTACACAATCTCCATTCTCGATTAACTTTCCACTAGGGCTGAAACGAGTCCTTGAGAAATTCAAGTGTCTTAATTAAAAAAATAATGCTTGAGGCATCCTTTATTGCCCGAAATACTGGCTTTTTAGTGCAAACATTCTAAAAGTTACCTCAAGCTGAATGCATTGTTAATGCTCTGCATGACAGTTAAACATGCTGGAAACGAGAAGGCCAACTTCAAAATGTTTTTCGCTTACTAAATAATCAATAGACACACACTTTGGTGTGCTTCTATTTTGAAGTTGTTCCATGCAGTGTTTCACAGCATAATAACTAACGTATTTTTCGGACTATAAGGTGCAACTTTTTTCTCATGATTTGAGCCCTGCGGCTTAGAACATTGTGGCTTATTGGCAGGTTTTTTTTTGTTTTTTTTAAGCCTCCAGGAGACAATCGGCTGGTAAAGGAAATGTGTCTGTCTGTTCAAGGTGTCAACTTATGGAAAAATTAAAAACAAACAAAGAACATAGAACTGAAAAAAATGTGAATCAATAGCTGTGCTCAAAAAGAGTTTGAAAAATGTGAATATTTATGTATAGATTGAATAAGATCTAGTATAAAAGTTTGTGTTGTGTAAATATGATCTATATATATATATATATATATATATATATATATATATATATATATATATATATATATATATATATATATATATATATATATACATATGAATTATGTGCAATGTCTTTAACAATTAACAGTAATTAAACAAGGGAGACAGAAAAAGACGCTACCCAAGTATTGATTTTGAGTTTGAACTACATGTCGTTCGTTGTTTTGTTGAAAATGCACATCCATCCATCCATCCATCCATTTTCTCTAAACATGTTGGTGGTAAACATGCAAGCGTGTTCCTATTGAAGATAGGAAGTTGCTGTAAGCAGGCGATTAAAAAATAAATCTTAAATAAAAATGAAAAAAATGTCTATACCACATATTTCTGCGTATATATCTGATGTTACGACCTATGTCTTATAGTCCGGTGTAGCGTATAGTCCAAAGAATACTGTAGTCTTTCTACTGCAATTGTTGCTCTTAACTCCTGATACACAAACACAACATCCTAATGACATATTTAATCACCAATTCTGGGGCGAACAAACAACTTAATGACAGTGTTTTCAGGAGTTACGTGTGGCTCAGTCTTTGTCATAGCTGCGTTTAGCATTAATTAGCTGCTAGCTAGCAGCGCTCAATTGCACAAATAGGCTGGCGTGATAGACTTAAACGACTGCACACTTTAAGGCTGACAGCCTGAAACAGTTGCCGTTCCTACTGATCACATATTACCAAACCATGCTGATTCAAATGTGCTTTTTCTGCCCTTTTTTTGCAGAACAAAATTTATGGGGCGAAAGTGAAAAATGCTGATCATCAAAAGTTGGTCATTCAAAATGAAATCGAAATGGGTTATTTGGTCTACTGTGTTTGGAATTGTTTTTCACCAGGCAAAGAAACATATATACTTTTTATTTCTATCCGATTACATGATATTTGATTCAGATTTCACAACAGGCTTTCTGAATACCAATAATACTTGACAACTGCAGCTTACCTCTCTGCAGGTTGAGATTCACTAAATTGTTTTAACTTGTGTGTGCGATTACAGAAAAGCGTACCGACAAGTCAGCGGTATCAGGCGCCATCCGACTACAGATCAGCATGGAGATTGAAGGCGAGGAAAAGGTGGCGCCATACCACGTGCAGTACACCTGTCTCCACGAGGTAAGTCGCTTGCTCCACCTCTTGTTAGGCTCCCAGGTGGAAACAGCTACCTAATGGGCGGTTGCGATGATTTCCCGTAGAATATTTTTCATCTGGTGACGGACGTGGAGGGCGGCGGCGCGGTGAAATTCCCGACGGCGCAGGGCGACGACGCCTGGAAGGTTTACTTTGACGAGGTGCAGCAGGAATTGGTGGACGAGTTTGCCATGCGATACGGCGTCGAGCCTATCTACCAGGCCATGACGTAAGGCGAATGTCAGTCATTCACATTAAGTTGAGGTTGTAGAAGGCACGGTACCAATTATGGTCTTGCTACAAATTTACAGCAGCTTACTGATCTTTTTAGTTTGTCTGAAGTTACAATATTTACCATATTTCTTCAACACTTTTTTTCTTTTGTACCTCCGGTCAGCCACTTCTCGTGCCTGTCGTCCAAGTACATGCTGTCAGGTGTGCCGGCCGTGATGAGCACACTGCTGGCCAACATCAACGCCTTCTATGCACACCCCAGCGCCACCACCACCAACGTCTCCGCGCCCGCCAGGTTCGCCGCATCCAATTTTGGGGTGAGTGCCATTCCCGTAAAAAGGTTCGTCGTTTGAGTTATAGCATCAGGTGTTAAGACCCTATCCCATTGAGATGAGAGCATTTTCCTAACAAAATTTTTGAGGTTAAACGATAGAAGATTTAAACTACAAATTATCAGTGAAGATACATCAAATTATGAGTTTTGAAAACGGTAGCAAATGCGCATTCATGTCTGGGTTTGTTAAGGTCACAATTGCTCTTAAGGCATTCATGTCGCAAAAACATTTTGAAAATGTGACAACAACAATTAACCCATTCAAGCCCAAAATTTTCCTGGACATAAAATCATCCAAGTCTTATGCCATTGTATACTGGTATGTATTTTTTTAAATAAAACTTTATTCACAAAAGACAACAATTAGGATTTTCATGCAAAAAACAGAAATGTATGTATAGTGTTTTTTTCCATCCAAAACTCTGACTTTATTCTTAAAAGATTGTGGCATTTCTTGAAAAAAATGCAGCTATTTAACCGCCATACAATTTTGATTATTTCTCAGAAAAAAATAAAAAATCTCTGTCATATGGTTTTTGATTTGGTTCTCTCAAATTCGGACTTCATCCATTTATAATTGCTGTTTTACCACAGTTAAAAGCTGTTTTCCTCTCACAAGATTACAACATTTTTCTTAAAAAAAAAATTGTGTATTTATTTTGTGGTAATAATGTATTTAAATTTAACATTTTCACAAATAATATAACATTAGACACATAAAATGACAAGTTTCTTACAAACATAGCTATGTTTATTATATTTTATTTTAATGTTATGAGATTCTATCTTTATTTGATGACTTGACTAAAAGAACAAAAATTCTTGCGCGCTTGCAAGTTTTTTCCACATAAAAACTTGGTGGGCTGTCACGGAAAGAATTATATTATTATATGATTAGAATTTCTTTTCATGAAAAAAAAAAAAAACAATACTTTTTATAGCAACTTCCACAAAATCCACCGCAGCCTTAATAGTAGCGCTTACATTTCTTCACCTTTTATATATGATTTGTTTAGGTGCTGCGCGTGATAGTAGACGGGTGTAAAAGTGGCAGTTAAGGCAGGATGACAGCGTGGTCCCGCTGTGAGCTGTGAGCTGTGCCAACTGTTTGTAGTCCAATTACCCGCACACCCACACCGGCCACGACCAACTTAACTGAAGTCTAACGAGAAAAAATTGTGAAATTGCACCATGCTGCCAAGCTTATTAGTGAGCAACGGCTCAGGGAACAAACCTTCAAAGTTCACCAGACGCTGGGAGATGGCGGCAGGAACTGCCGCTTACCACCGCCAGGGAGTCCTGATGCTGACCTGGCGTTGACGCAGGCCCCAAGAGAGGTGACGGCTCTTTTTTCATGAGCGAGTGCGCCGGTCCGCATCGAACTGAGGCTGTTTGACAGTCCTGTTGGACTTAAGTTCAGCTTGGCCATTTCCCGGATTTCGTCAAAGACGAACTATAGGAACAGATTTTTAACTAGTGGAACAGATTTTATCCGGTTGATACACTGTGGCAAATTTGAACGAGTCAACATACAACACAGAGTTCTTAAAAGTCGAAACCAAGAAATGCCCCTGAAAGTATATTTCAACTAGAAATATGAAATGTAATAGCGTTGTCTATCATGCGTAGACCCACAAAAAAGTAGCAAGACGCCCTGCCCTGAAGATGCAAGAAGTCTGATCTTTTACTTTAACTCCTGGGTGTCGATTATCATACAGGTGCCCAATTCAACTTTGGCATCAAATCGGTTCAGTCCGTCTGTGTATTTTTGCCCAACCTTCCGCCACCACGAGAGGGTGACATTTGACAATTTTTTTTCTGGTCTGTCATTCAGCAGGTGCTGGAGTACTGCACTAACACGAATTCTTTTTTCTGTTTCAGTACTTCTACATAAAGTTAACACTATGTTTCTGCAGTTACACTGCAAACGAAATGTAACACAGTAATATAAGTGTAATACGAAAACAAAGCCAGCTAAGGGGCAGGTGACAGAAAGACAATTAACAAACATGTGCACTGGATGGCATTAGCATGCATTACATCAGTGGTCCCCAACCGTGGATCAACTGGTACCAGGCAGCGTGGGCTGCACCCGAAATAATGTTTTGGAGATGATTTAGTTTAACAGTTTATGAACTGTTAAACTAAATCATCGTTTGTGCTTGATCTTTGTTTTTTTGGCGCCGCCTCTGGCTGGTATTGATATTACATACATAGTGAGAAGGATCATGTGGATTTTAGAGCAGCCAGTCCCTCTCCTCTAAATCTAAGGCGTTGACCGGTCTGTTGTGATAAAAAGGTTGGGGACCACTGCTTTACATGACATTTAATTGGTGGGTGTCCGTTCTCATTTATAACTGCCTTCCCTACAGGTAAAGAAGACTGTTTCATTAACATTTGTCTAAATTTCATCTGTTACATACACCACAAGTAAAACAAAGTATTGCTGAAGTTGAATCTACTTAAGAATGCCTTTAAATAGGGAATTATAAAACTATCTCAAGAAGCTTCTTTCTTTCATTGCCTGCCCAACGGCCAATCAGAGAAAGAATGCAAAATTGTTCTGCATTCCCAGAATGCTCTTCTGGGAAAATGAAGCCAGGACTGAAAAAGGGAGCAACTACAAATAAATCTTGCTAGTGGCCAAGTTATGACATTTGCAATCCTTACAATGACTTTGATGATTGGCTTAGTAAAGCCATGTAATGTTCCCAATATGAAACAAAGGTGAAACCCTCTTGTTGTTTAGCCCTCATGAAAAAGAGATAAATTCTTCTTCTGGCTGTCATTTGGAGCTTTTTTTTTCTTTCCAACAGAGAGATCGGTTTGTCAAGCTTTTGGATCAGCTGCACAATTCCCTGAGGATTGATCTCTCCATGTACAGAGTGAGTGTGCAGGAAAATCTAACTATTTAAAACTACATAGGAAAGAGAAAAGCAAGCAGCTCCATTTTTAATTGTGTTTTAAAAATCCAATTTCAATCAAATAATGTAGCCTATGTCCTAATGTTATGTCTTATTTTCTTTAAACCATGACATTTATTTGATATTTTTCATTAGAAAGCTTAAACTTTAAAAAGTCTGGTAATTCCATTGAAAAATAAGTATTTCCCTTTTTCTCACATTTTGGTTTTTGTTTTATTTATTTTATTTAAAAAAATCTTTCATGACTTAATATCTTGGATGATGGAAGAAAATCTGAAATATGTAGTATTTACATTTATCTGCACAAGCATATATTTGAAAACCTGCGAAAAACACTATTTAATATGTTTTATAAAACTTAATTGTATTCATTTGAAAAACACTTCTCAAAAACTGCCAAATTAATGAATACTTTATTGTCAAACAAAAAGCACTTTTTCAAATTTAATTTTTAATTCAATCACAACATAAAATGACTTAAATGGTGTTTGGGATAAAATATGTAGCGGCTTCAAGTCACATGGTGTCCATGAGCAATAACAATAAAATTTTAGACACACTTTTTTTCCTCCATTTTGTTCAGTGCGTATAAAACACTGCTTTTAAACTCACAAACATCTAATTCATGTGTCCTTTTCCTCAGAACAACTTTCCCGCCAGCTGTAAGCCCCGCCTCCAGGATCTCAAGTCCACAGTGGACCTTCTCACTAGCATCACGTTCTTCAGGATGAAGGTACAAACCTGTTTGCACTAATTGCTTACATGCTAATATGGTAAATGCTAACATCCTGAGGTGTGCCATTATTTGCTCGCTTTTCACAATCAACGACAATCCAATTTTCACCGCTTACTCAGTTAAGCGATTGGATTATCGGGAGAATATGCCTTTACAAAGATATTCTGCGACAACATGGTCTTGTCCATGTGGTCCAGGTCCTGGAGCTGCCTAGCCCCCCCAGAGCGTCGTCGGTGGTGCGTGATTGTGTCAAGGCTTGCCTCAACTCCACCTACGAATACATCTTCAACAACTGCCTAGAACTCTTTAACCGGCAATTCCAGACCACCGCCCCAACGGTCAGTAAACCGCGAGAACCTGCGTGCATGTGGTGGGAATACCTACAGTTCTCTTGACTTTTTCCAAACTCCTCGTGAATTTTATTCTGCAGCTTGAGCCAGAAAAGCGCAAAAAGAAGAAGAGGGAAAAAGTAGAGGGAGAAAATGAAGAAGAGGAGGAAGAGGAAGAAGATGAGGAGGAAGAAAAAAACGACGAGAGCCAACCGCCAGAGGAGCAGGGCCCGAGCATCCAGAATCTGGATTTCTGGCCCAAACTTATCACCCTCATCGTTTCCATCATCGAAGAGGACAAGAATTCCTACACGCCTATCATCAACCAGTCAGTCGTCTTTTGTTTTTAAACCTTTCTTTTAACAATTTATCTGCCATTGATAGTTGAACTCCTTGACACCTGAATTTACTGTATTTTTGATCACGTAAAAATAATGGGTTGCGTTTAAGTAGATACTAAAGTAATTAAGTTGAGAATATTTTAAGTTCTGCACATCAAAATTTCACATACTTTATATACTATATATATATATATATATATATATATATATATATATATATATATATATATATATATATATATATATATATATATGTATGTATATATATATATGTATGTATATATACAGTGTATATATATATATATATATATATATATATATATATATATATATATATATATAAACACACTTTCATTATTGCTAATATTGTTCATTAAGGCCATATGGCGTAATAGTCTGTAATGTATGTATCCATTTTCGCTCAGCTGCCAGCCTTTGCTCCCGAGTCCAAAAACCGTTCGTCTCCAATCCAATTCCTGCCATTCCATTGGTGTATCCATTTTCCTCCTCCCACAGTTCAACATTTTCCCACAATTCCACTTCTTTCTGTATTTTCCTTGTATCTTCTAGATTATTTGGCCTATTCAAAACATTCCAACCTTGTAATATTCAAAATACTTCACAGAATCAAGCCATTCAAACATTCGACATCATTCCACCATTCATCGCCTCTCCCTGCAGCATTTACACCTTCACACGCAATTTATTCAGGAATTGCACCTTTTCTAGTATTATTTTCAAGAAGTTGTGTTCTGGGAGCCCAAAACTATTTTCACTTGGCTACATGAAAAATCATGAGTTATGACTGAAGACATAGGATATCTTCCATATTTGACATTTCCGGCGCATTCTGTCCAATTGCTACCAAATTTTGAACCATATAAACTAAACGTAAGAAATTACTATATGAGCACCACAATCTCTGCAATCTCAACATGAAAAATCACCCACAACGGAATTCCTTTCCCGCAGTTCTTTGTAATAGAATCGAAGGGTCGTGTCAAATGTGGGTCAAAAATGGCGTCAAATTTTGATTATTCGCCACTTGCCATAAAACATAAACCTCATTTCCACTCCTTTCAGGTTTCCTCAGGAACTGAATGTGGGAAAAGTCAGCGCTGAGGTGATGTGGACACTGTTTGCTCAGGATGTCAAGTATGCTATGGAGGGTAAGCTTATTTGCCAGTCTGTATGTGTGTTTTGTGTGTGTGTGTGTGTGTGTGTGCGTGCGTGTGTCAGTATATATATATATATATATATATATATATATATATATATATATATATATATATATATATATATATATATATATAAAAAATATTTTATTTTCTTATTAATTTTGCTGAGTCTTTTCTGTTATTTGATAATCTTTGTGTCTCCAGTTTTGGCTAAAGGTGGCCAGAACCGCAGGATTGTTGGTGAGCGTTGTTGGCTAGCATTGTCAGTGTGTATTATAGACATATTTTTAGTCTTGTCTAGAAAAATATCTGTGGTCCTGGATTTCTTCAGAGTTGTATTTTTCTACTTTCAACTGTCATATAAGTGTAAAAAGAAGTTTGACCATCAAACCATCAACTCCTCAACTTCTGTTAGCGTACCAACTGTTAGCATGTTAGCTTCAGAGCAATCCTGATTTTAAATGATACCTAGCAGAAAGACAGAAACTTGTTGTTGATGATCAGTAGTTTTTTTCGTGTCCATCGTTTCTATTCTAAAATATGTTAGCATTTCATTATTTCCTATTTAAACTAATACTTCACAATGTAATACTTATCCTGAACTATTTGGTTTAGAGATTTCTGTATTAGTTGCTAGTTCATTATAAATAAGCATCCCAATTGTTGGCATGTTAGCATTTGATCAAGTTCTACTTAAAATGCTGCCTGACAAATGGACGTGGTGCAAAATCCTGATTGATCTTCATTCGCACTTACTGGACTCCGGTTGCCATATGATAGTATGCCAAATGTGAGCCTATTATCATTTTTTATCCACCAGCTTGAGCACATTTTCCCCTAAGATCTTACAAATTGCAAGCACGCTGGTTTCGGGGATTCGTTGCGTCACCCGGTGGTTAGCATTCTACTTTTTATGCTTGTATGGCAGTTAATAATACAGGATAGCGTTGGTGTAAAATTTGTGAGGGTGTGTTTGAAGATGCATTTTTGAGCGTAGCGATCCATCATTGTGGCTTTTTTGCTGCGTCGCCGCTTTCTCCATAAAGTTTATCATCACCATCATCCTCCTCCTTTTCATTTCTGCTGTCACTTTTTTTGTTGTTGTTTTGTTTTTGTTTTTGTTGCCACTTTGTCGCCATGGCAGCAGCAGCTCCCGGCACCTTCCGCATCCGCAGAATAGACTTCCAGCATGGTAAGCCCACAAAATGGAGATGTAAAGATTATTTTACATCTTGGTCCTAGAAAGTATTATTTCCATCGTGGTGTTAGGATAAAAAAGAAGGGACTGGAGATTTGCGGACAATTTTAGAAATGGAGGGATGGCTGATAAGAATGAAAAAGGTGGGCTGGTACGTTAAGGAAAGAGTTGGTTGCTGGTATGTTCAGGAAAAGGGGGATTGTTGATATGTTTAGAAAAGTGGGAGTTGCTGGTATGTTTGGGAAGAAGCGGTGGTAAGAAAGGTAGCATTGCTGGCAAATTTAGTGGTTAAGTCAGGAAAGGGCCGATCATTGGTAGGTGAAAATGATTGTTGGTAAATGAAAGAAAGGCCAGTTTAGGAAAGGATTTGATTATAATCTTTGGAATGGTGCTTTGCTGGTAAATTTAGGTAAACCGGTTGCCGTTAATTCATGCTTCTTGTGGAAAGTTAGGGAAAGTAGCATTAAGAAAGAGATATTACTGGTAGATTTAGGAAAGTAGAATTGCTAGTAAATAAGGAAAATGGTGTTCACTTGTAAAATTTGAAATGGAGGAGCTAATTAGAACATGCGGTCAGAAAGAAAGCGTGAATTTCTGCAAAATTTAGAAAAGGAGAAGAACTTTGTAAAGGGAAATTGCGAGTAAATTCAGGATTGTTGCGTTGCTGGTAAATTCAGGAAAGCGATGTTCTTGGTAAATTTATGTAAGCAAGCAAGTGGGGTTGGTTGTAAATTTTAAAAAAGGTCTGTGTTCGCTGGTAATTTTGGGATGTAAAATAAGTTTGATGTTAATTTGTTTTCCCTAGAGCACAATCAACATCGTCTGTGCAAGGCTTCCGATTACATGAATCTTCACTTCAAGGTCAAGTGGCTCTACAATGAGTACGTCTCGGATCTTCCCGCCTTCGCTGACGTTGTTCCCGAGTATTCTTCGTAAGCCGCCATCTTACTCGTGTGGATCCATCTCATCTACTGTGTGTCCGCGACGCCGTCCGCATTCACTGGCCTGTTTTGGTTGTTGTCTCCAGGTGGTTCCTGCCGTTCGTCTTGGCCTGGCTGGCTGAGAATGAAGACGTTTCCATGGAGTTTATGCATGGAGCATTGGAGAGGGACAAGCGGGACGGAGTGAGTCAATACACACACACATAAACTGTACCTTTGATCAACATACCTGCAAACTCCCCTTTTACCAAATTTAACAGAAATCTCTCTATTCAAAGCATAGAAGCAACACTCCCACCAACTTCCCTCTTCCTAAATTTTCCAACCTAAATTTACCAATAGTCTTCCTAATGTTTACTAGCGAGGTGGATACTAAAAGTTACCCGCAATCTCCCCATTCCGAAAGTCCCATTTTCTAAATTTACCTGCAGTAATCCTCTCCTAATTTATGAGTTGTACAGTAACTTCTTCCCTAATTTACTAGCTATAACTTCTTCACTAAATGTACTAGCAATCACCCTTTCCAAATTTACAAGCCACAACCCCATTTTTCCTAAATGTATCAGCACCCGCCATTAACCTGTATTGCAATTGCCATTTCATGAATTTACCAGAAAACTTGCTTTTAAATCCCCAGTAATAACTCTGACCCTAAATGCACCAGCAATGACTTTTCCCAAATTTCCTCGTAACTCCACCTTCCAAATCCTAACTTAACCCCTGGGAGAAATTTTGACCCAACTTGGGTCAACTTGGTCTAATCCTTTCTATGGCAATTTGTGAACAGGGTGCAATAGAAATTTTTGTGTCGAGACCCCAAAACCACTGGGTAGTACTAGTGGCCAATTTATGACATTTACAAGCCTTTCAATTTCTTCATTGATTGGTTTAGCCTGACTCCCTTAATGCAAAGTTCTTGCGATGCATTGTTGGACTTGAAGTTGCCAAAAGGCTTCCATCCAAGAACTAAATGTTGCAGGAAAGCATTTATTTTGCTGCAGGGAAGCATTTTATTACATGCAATTATTTTATTGCAGTCGCCCTAATACCTAAGTTTGCCAACAATCTCCTCTTTTGCACAAGCAAAATCCCTTCACAAGTCGACTTTCCTACGGTGTAATGAAGAACAGCATGAATCTCCTGCCTTCATTTTCATCTCCTTATTTTTCCTCGTCTGTCCAGTTCCAGTCGACGTCGGAGCACGCTTTGTTCTCCTGCTCGGTGGTGGACGTTTTCACTCAGCTCAACCAAAGCTTCGGGATCATCCGCAAGCTGGAATGTCCCGACCCTGCCGTGCTGGCGCAGTACAACAGACGATTCGCCAAGGTGACATCAGCAGCCATGACATCACATCAGTATGCTCAAAACCCATTGGTGGGAAGTGGTGTGAACGTGACTCCCATGATGCCTTGTTGCATTATAGAGCTGTTAACATGGTTAACACAAATGATTATTATCAGTCGTTAGATGAAAAGATTATTATTGAGGATATTTTTTTTTTTGCATGAACTGGTTGCTCGCTGTGCTAACATTCTCAGTTAAAAGTGATTTTTTTCTTGCTTGCTTGTTATTGTTTGTTCAGACCATCACCAAAGTGCTGCTGCAGTACTGCGCCCTGCTGGCCAAGAACTTTCCATCTTACTGCGACAAGGAGAAGATTGTCAGTATACAATGTCATAGATGTCAAATTTTTTGGAGCGTACGTGACCTTGTGTTGTTTTTGTGTCCGTGTTCCTGTTTTGTAGCCGTGCGTACTGATGAACAACATCCAGCAGATGAGAGTCCTTCTGGAAAGGATGTTTGAGTCCATGGGAGCAAAGCAGGTTAGCCAGTTTATTTTTTCAATTGTAGTTCTTGTTGTGGTTTGAAGTTTTATCTCTTGTACTTTTATAAGTGCACTTTTAAATGGACTAAACGAACAAGCAAGAAATGACAGCAATCAAGTAAATGCCGATAGAAAATATACAGTCTGAAGAAGGATGTCCTTTTTCCATGCTTTTCACTCTGCTTTGAAGATGGTTTTCTTGATTTTTGAGTGCTTTGTTTTCTTGGCAGTTTACAGTTGAGGAAGAGAGGGTATGTTGCTTCTTTTAGATCCCCGAAGCCCAGTCTTCATTTCCTCTCTTGATCCTAATAATTATCATTTATTTTCTCATGATAAAAGTGTGTTATTATAATTATTGTCACAGCAGGTACCCCTGTGCTCCCGTGTGTGGACTTTTTCATTGTGTTCAAGCTTTAGCTCGTCAATAACCCATTATTTAAAATAATCGGTGGTCCCCCAACTTTCCTGAATTTACAATACCTATTGTGTTTAAATGTACAACTATGTCCCATACCTTATATTCACCAGCACTTCCTATTTTCCTTAAGTTGCCTATTTCACGCTTTTCTCATTTAATTATCAATCTCCTTTTTCCTAGTGACAGCAATCCCCCTTATTTAAATTCACAACAATCACCATTGTCATTAATGTACCAACAATCTGACTTTCCTGAATCTACCCCGAATCTCCCTTTTGTAATCTTACAATACCCTTCACTCAAATATACAGCAATCTCCTTTCCGTAACCTCATGACAATTTCACTCTCTGAAACTTACCAGCAAACTCTTGTCTGAAATTTACCTACAAATCCATTTAAATTGATCAGAAATCCACACATGGTAAAGGTTTGCTGCTATTCCTTTCCTTAACTGGTTAGCATCACCTTTCCCATAGTTAATAGCAATCTCACTTCCCCAAATTCATCAGCAATCTTTACCCTTCACAAATAGGCCAACAATCTTCCTTTCCCTTATTTGCCAGCAATTCCACTGTGAATCTTATCGGTAAAGCACATTCCCAATTGACCCTTTTCCAAACCAATATCCCCTTTCCTTTACTTAGCAATAAACCCCTTTCGAAAATTGACCAGCAACTAAATTTTTATCTAAACTTGCCAACAATCTACCTCTTTGTTACTTACCTGCTCCCCGTTTCATTAAGTTCCCAGCAATCTCTTTTGTTTTTCATTTAACTTTGAATATCGTTGCCTCTTTCCAAAAGTTGGAGAATGAGGAAGAGGAGGAGTTTGATGAAGAGGTGCGTACATCTGTCGCACGATCATATGGCCCCACCTCCTCTGTAGATATGTCAAACATTTGTTTTTTATTTTTTGTTTGCGTTTGCTAACCCTACCCCTTGCAGGCCAATAATGATGTTGAAGGCCCTGAGGATGATGAAGGGGTGGGTATGCTATGCTAGCGCAATAGCGACAAAGCACCCTTTTCAATTTATTATTTAGTAAATCATTATTTCCTTTTTGGCTCAGTCGGGGTGCTCTGACTCGGAAGGCTCAGAGGTGAGTGGCGGCGGCCATTTTTTAGCATTAGCATAGTTAGCTTTTGATTGTTCCCTCTGATGATTAAAAAGTTAGCAGCAATATAAAGCAACTTGTTTTTACCCTTTGATGATGGTGAGGAAGAATAGCTAAATCCACTTCCTGTTTGTGGCTTCCTGTCTCATTTCTCTTCACCTATGCGCTCAGATGGACAACAAAGAGAAGGAAAACAAGGTCCGACTGACTGTGTGGGCGCATGTGTGCGAATTCAGGCGTGTGTGTCTGTGTTTATTAAATAATCAGTGTTTGTGCATCTGCTGGGAACATTTGGTTCTTTTTGTATTTATACGTTTGTTTTGTTGTCATTCTATAGATCGAAGAGGAAAAGGTGAGCCATCGCATTGAATGTTTGACATAAATATTAGTTTAAATTGAAAAGTTTCACATTATTTAAAGTGTTTTTGTTTTAAACAGTCATTTAGTAGAAATTATATACATTTGTCATTTATATTTTTATTTGTTATTTGTCCAGCAGAAATCCGAGAAGGAAAAGGTGTGTGCGTGTCTTTCT
The DNA here is from genome assembly GCF_059441005.1 of Hippichthys cyanospilos. NCBI lineage: Eukaryota > Metazoa > Chordata > Actinopteri > Syngnathiformes > Syngnathidae > Hippichthys > Hippichthys cyanospilos. The sequence continues at coordinate 11,502,281 of NC_142369.1, read as the reverse complement.
GTATGCCTGTTGATTTTCGTTTTCTTATGAAAGTTAAAAATTCATCTTAACAGTCAGTAGCACCTACATGTTATTTGTTTCTTTTTTTTCATCCTTGAACAGTTGGAATCAGTGGAAAAGGTGTGTTAGTGTGTATCTATATTTATGTACATTAGTTTCTCTTGTTTTGTGCAAGTATGCATATTTACGTGTGGTGTGTGTTTATAAATGTTCAATACTAAATGTCATTGCAAAAATAATTTGCTATCAGTAAATGGAAGATATTTTAGTTTAGTGTGATAGTAGTTTGTGTAGTGTGTGTTACAGCGTGTGATGCGTGTGCGTTGTTGTTTCAGGCTGAGAAGCAAGACAAAGAGAAGCAGGTTGGATGTTGTTTTGTTTTCCTCGCGGGTTGTTTTCTATACTGCCCCCTTCCTGTGGCCTCCTAGTATTCCTCCGTTGTCAGTGTGCAAAGCAGACCGAAAAGCTTTAAAAAAAATGCGGTGGTAGACCATCGCTTTTCCTACCTGGCATCCTTCATCAGACTGTCACCTCAAAGTTTTATTGTGCAAAGTCCTGTCCACCACACTCTAGAGGTCCCTTAACCTTTCCTGATCAGAGCAGTGTCTTTATTTCTGTTTTTTTGGGGGGCCCTAAACTCAAATTCATGCATGTTTGGTGTAGTTGGACACAGAGGCTGCTGACATTCTCAACGATCTGCAAATGAAACTCAACGATGTACTTGACAACTTCAGTGGTGTCTTTGCCAAGAGGTACGCAAGCACACACACACACGCACTAAAACACACATTACTTCATTAACACATGTAAAATGTAACATTCAAACTGTTAAACACAACTTGACAATATTTAACCCACAAAATGTTGTAACTATTTAATACACAGTTTGTCACAATATTTACCACAAGCAACAGGCACATAAACACATGTCTTCACACACTTGCACAATGTAACACTCAAACTATTTCACACACTATTTGAGAGTCTTTAACACACAGGCATACATCAAATATAGTTAACTATTTAACACTAACTAGTTCACAGCACACACTTAACAGATATTAATGCACACACACGAGCTCGCACACTCACACTTTACTTAAAAACATACAGCATTTACAGATACATGTTCACAGACATTCAATGCACACAATTTGAAAATATTGACCACACACTAATGTAGTTCACAGACAAATTAACGCACAACATAATCTAATAGTCACGCTGTAACACAAAATATAGAACACACAAACTTTGCAGGCCTTTTTTTTTTCCTCCATGATGACTATTGCTGGAGCTCATCGTTCTTGCTTGCCCTCAGCTTACAGGCGCGCATCAGCGCGTGCATGCGTCAGATGTCGGAGCTTTTGTCCCAGATGAGAGGCCCCCCCAACCCCAACACGGCCGAGGCGGACGCAGACACCATTTTGAGGCCGCTAATGGACTTCCTGGATGCCAAGTATGACCACCTTGTCTAACCACGGCAAAATAACCTTCTCATGATTTTCCTCGCCCGTGTGTGTGCGCGCGCATGTGCGTGCAGTCTGAGTGTGTTTGCAGACGTGTGCGAGAAGGCGGTCCTGAAGAAGATCCTGAAGGACTTGTGGAAGGCGGTTCTGAGTGGTCTGGAGAAGAACATTGTCTTGCCACAGAGTAACGACAGTCTGGTAACAACAAACAGCATTAAACACATGGCAAAGCGAACTCAGCCTTGAAACCCTGACCCTTGTTTAAAACCTTACCTATCTTAAATCCAATGTTTGAATACAAAACTACATTGAAACTCCAGTCCTGGTTTTAAACCCTAATTAAAATCCCCCACTCTACCCTGAAACTCTTAATTTGAATGAGTAACCCAATCTTGAAACTCGTAGTTGAAATCCCAAGCCAGGTTCCAAACTCAATTTAAGACCCAATTTAAAACCCCAACCCTTGTTTAAAAATTTAACCCACTCTTCAAGGCCCTATTTGAAAGCCTAACCTGAATTCAAAACCCTAATATGATACCGTAACCCTGATTTGAAACCCCAACCCAGGCTTAAAAGTCTATTTTAAAAGTCTTAGCCCGGTTGCTACAAACCCTAATTTATAACACCAAGCCATGCTCAAAACCGTACACTCAAATTCTTCTTTGGACTTTGATTCATTTTAAACATTAACATAGCCTTGAAATTTTGATCCTGGCTCAAAATCCAAATTTTTGCCCAGTTTTAACTCTTTAGGTGCCTGTTTTTGTTTAATTCTGTTTTGTATCACTATTTCAAAATTGTACCTTGAAAATGATTAGTGCTAATAGGATATTGTAAAAATTGCTTGACGCAATATTGTGACTCTGTCACTTAAAGAGTTAAATTCTTAATCTTTCGTTGAAACTAGGACTTATTCTTCAAACCCAAACTTGATTGAAACCCTATTTTTAAACGCCAACCTTAATTCTGAACCCCCGAACCTTGCCAGTCTCTTTGTTGATGAAAACTGTATGAATTTATGCAGTTGCAGCGCACTGTCGCCATCTGCCGGTGGCCATTAAAAAAATTGTCATCCAATCACATTTTTTCAAAAGATGACATAAAAAGAATAATATCAACGAGAATAATAACCATTGCTCTTGGTGACCTTGTAGGGTGCACAGATCCTCACTGCTGCCAAAGGACTCTCCAACCTCAAGGTAATTTATCTCGTGACAGCGATGATGACGGTGACATTGACCGTGTTTGTCTTTTAGGCCGGCGCCGGAGGCGAAGCCAAAACGCTGACGCCCAAGCAGTGCGCTGTGGTGGACGCTGCCCTGGAGAGCCTCAAGGTAGGTGGAGCCATCCAGTCACATGATCAGGTGACACGATTTGGCTCTTTAAAAAAAGGGGGTCTCTTTCGGACTAGATTAGGAGTTTCAAAAATGGATTAAGAGTATTCAGGTTTCACAATTGAGAGTGAGGGTCACAAGCCTGCGTTGTGATTTCAAGACAGATCTAGATTTTAAAGTTTAAGGATTTAAAAATGAGATTAGGATTTTAAAAGTAGGGTTTCAAATAAAGATTAACTTTATATGTCAGAAGGTGATAAGGATTTTATAGTAGGGTTTGGATTTTAAATTTTGGGTTTGGGGTTCAGGGTTTCCAGGGTCCAGGGTTTCAAATCCACTTTGAGGTTTTAAAATAAGGTTTTGATATTTCCAAGGCTCTGTATGGATTGTAAATAAGGATTCTAAGTGAGGTAACATTTTAAAGTGGGGCGTTGAGCCTAATTTCGGGTTTTAAAGTAAGATTTGTAGGCTGGTTTAGAGTTTGAAAATAGAGATTCAAACCTCGGTTAGGGTTTCAAGGTTAGGGCTTGTAGACTGTGTAAGACTTTCAGAATAGAGACTCAAGTGTATGTTAGCATCTCAAACAAGAGTGTCAAGTGCAGGTTAGGGATTCAAAATAGAGCCAAGGTTCGAGTTTGAAAATAAAGTTTCAAATTATGGCCACTATTAGGATTTGAGATTTCAAATCACGTTTTAAAGCTTGGGTTTTATGTTTTGATTTGGGTTTGAATTTAGGATTTCGAGACATGAGTCAGCTAAAAGTTGAAGGCAATTTACATCTATATTTTATTGTTTTGTTGCAGCAATATTTTCACGCCGGCGGAAATGGCTTGAAGAAATCTTTTGTGGAGAAAAGTCAAGAGTTGTCGTCCCTGCGTTACGCTTTGTCGCTTTACTCACAGAGCACGGATGCGCTCATCAGGACATTTGTCACCACGCAGCGGGAACAAGGTAACCCCACACACACACAAACACACAGCAATTTACACAATTAATATGTGTGTGCGCGCATGTCTTAGTGCACAGCGGAATGGGCATCAGAATCACGGCTAACGAGAAGGTTCGACCCGATCGAGGTGAGCTTCTTCCCCCAAATGATGTCATCTTGCACACTAATAATTTTGCATACATGCGACGGTTCCGGATTTGAATAAAGGTTTTGGTACTTGGTTTTGTAGTTCTGAACAAGTTGTAAGACTGATAGGGTTTTAAGATAGAGGGATGTTTTTAAGGTATGATTTTGTTATCTTTGATTTTTCTGCCATTTTTACATGGATACAGTATACTTAGATCCCTGTGCTACGTTTATGTAAGCAATGGTAGTATCATATGAAAGATTGATTTCCATTCCTTAATTTGAATTACAAATATGTAATGTTTTTTTAGTACATACGTGAGCAACACTGCCATCTAGTGGTCACAGTTCATCACTACAGTGTGCTCAGTTGGCCTAATATTAAAATAAGCACTCGTCAAGGTTGTCAGCTACCCTTTCATAAAAAACGTATTTGACCTAGAATTCTCGTCATTGGCGCACGATGTAAGTGTTTTTAAAGATGAAAATTCTCGTCCATGGCACTGAAAGCGTTAAAGTATGAGTTCAAGTTGGGGTTATGGTTTTAAGTTAAAATTTCAATCAAGTGTTGGTATTTTCAGTTGGCACCACAGGTTTAAACAAGGCTCAGCAATTTGGGCTTAGATTTCTGAGCCAGGGTTAGGCTTTCAAATTTAGTTTCCAAAAATGGGTTAAGGTTTTAGATTTGGGTTTTGACTAGGCTTGGAGTTTCAAGTTATAGTTATGACTTTAAAACAGGGTTTCATGCCAAAATTGCCGTTTGAAGCAAAGAGTAGCATTTTAAGTCAAAGGTAAGGTTTTGAATGAGGGTTTAAAGTGTGGGTTCGGGTTTCAAACTCGAGAGAGGACGTCGAGACAGGGTTGGACAGGGTCCATCCTTGGTTAGGTTTTAAGGTAGGTTTCGAAACCAGGGCTGAGATTTGCATGGCTGATTGTTTGTGTGTTTAAGGGTCAGGAGTGGAGAACCCAATCGGCGAAGTGGTGCTGCAGGTGGACGTCGTCGCCAAGGAACGCAAAGTCGGCGTCAAAGGTGACGACCGCTCCGTTCTCACATAAGATCCTGTTGATGATGTTGGTGATTTATTCAATGGTCGCCGTCTGGCCCGTCAGTGATCGGCGTGAATGACCTGCGCTGGCAGACGTCTGGAATGTTCCGCCCCTTCGTGGAAGTTTCCCTGCTGGGGCCGGGACTGGCTGACAAGAAACGCAAGTTCACCACCAAGTCCAAGAACAACTGCTGGAGTGCAAAGTTCAACGAGAGCTTCCTCTTGTCAGTTGCACACACGTGACATGGCATGACATACGACATTCAAGTAGGGGTTTAAGCAAGGGTTAGAGTGTCAAACTCCAGTCCTTGAGGGCCGGCATCCTGCGTGTTTTCCGGTTTTCTTTCCCCAACACACCTGATTCAAATAATTAGCTCATTAGCAAGCTCATCAGGAGCTTCGAAATGATCCCAATCATTTGAATCAGGTGTTTTTGAGGGAAAGGGTTTGAAAACATGTAGGATACCGGTACTCGAGGACTAAAGTTCGACACCTGTGGGTTAGACTGTCAAAATACGGTTTCGGGTAAGAGTTTGATGCAAGAGTTAAGGTTTCGATTATGGTTTGGAGCCTGTTAGACTTTCAAGACCTGGTTAGGGTGTCAAATGGGGGTTTTGAACACGACTTAGAGTCTCAAATTAATGTCTTAAAATTATGGTTTTCAGTCACAACTTCATGGGATTGGGCAAAAAATGGGGTTTGAATATAAGGTTATAGCAAGTTTCTGTATCTTTTGACAACAATTGTGTTGCCTGAGTCATTTTGTCACTAACACGCGGTGTTTGTCCTTGTCAGCGTGTTGGGCAAAGAGGGCAGCGAGTCCTGCGAGCTGCACGTGTCGGTCAAGGACTACTGCTTCGGGCGAGCCGACCGCGTGGTGGGCGTGGCCGTGGTACAGCTGCGCGACGTGGCCGGCCGCCGCGCCTGTGTGTGCTGGTGCCCCCTGGGTCCCGCAATTCATGCCGACCAGACCGGGACCACCGTCCTGCGCATCCTGGCCCAGCGGCCCAACGACGACGTCGCCAAGGAGTTTATCAGGATTAAGTCAGAGACGCGGCCTCCCGAAGAAGGCAGGTGAATAACCACCTACCCGCCCACCTGCCCTCGCTTTGCCCCGGAACCGGGTCCGCTAAGAGATGGTACCAAGGGCTAAAAGAGCCTCGAATTTCGGAGGACTGTGGTACGTTGGTACTGAAGGATTGATTGCCTCATTATAGATCTGGAAAAAGATCAATATTGCTCAAGGCCAAAGGAAGGCCCTAAAAGGCGTAGTTCTTTAGAGGGGTTCAGGAACTACAAGTACCAAGAACAAAAGGTTTCAGAAACTTTAATGGAACTAGCAACTATTTGAGGATCACTGAGTGTTTGTATTGTCAAAATTTATCTTTAGGGTAGTTTATAAGGATTAAAAGATGATTCTCCCTCCTGTTAGTTTCAGGAATTACAGGAACCGAGGTCTAAAACATGACCCTAAAAGGTCTAAAACATGACCCTAAAACACATAAAATGTAATTTAATTTCCTGGAACTACAGTACAGTATTTGAAAGGCTAGCAACATTCAGAGGATCATTGAAATTGATCAAAATTAAGTTCTGAGGCAATTTAGAGTTTTTTTTAAAGATTGACTTCCAACATATATGATTGAAATATTTTAGTTCTGGGAACTACAGGTACCCAGAACTAAAACGTCCCTGAACTTTTAGTTTTTGATACTTTTATATGTAAATACATACAGTATTTACTATATACAGTATTGTGTTCTGAATGCAAGAACTATTAACAGCGTGTAATTCTGGGGTAATTTATTGGGGCCAAAAGGAAGCCCCCTTCTTGGGCACTGAACACTAGTATTGTTTAGTTCCACTACAAATAACAAGAACTAAAATGTTTTGGAATTTATAGGATCTGAGCTAAAAAGAAAAATTCCAGGGTAAATTGTGGAGGTTGCAGATTCTACATGGGGTCCAGAATTACTATTACCAAGAACTAAAATATTCTGAAACTTTAGGTGGAGTAGAACCTTAGCTATAGTAGCGACTAGATTTAAATCCATCTTAATTAATCGCGGCCAAAAGAAGACCTTGTTTCGCGAGTAAAACTTTCCAGTGGGCCCGAACGCTTTGGGAAGACGCACATGTCCAGGAAAAGTTCCTGGAGCTTTACGACTACTGGAAGAAAAACTATCAAAAACCATCAGTTCTCGAGTAATTCATTACGGTTAAAAGAAAACTCTGCTTAGTACTTTTGAGGATTCTCGGAACAACTGAATGCCCCTGGAAATATTTCCCACATTTAGTTCCAGGGAAATTTATCAGGGCCATTCCTCCAAAATGGCCATCCTGATGTTTACAAACATTTAGATTTCTGCGTTAGGGAAAAACTAAAGGCTAGCTTGTTAGCTTCTAGCTGTGCTCATGTATCGTAGCTCGTGGTGACCATTTTGCAGACGTTTGCCGCCATATTGTCGGTGGAAAATAAAACGGTAGCTCACAAGCGCTTTGAAATGTCGTTTGATACAAAAGCCTTGATATGAATTATCATTAATTGTAACGAGGAGCCGCATCTGCATCCGGCGGCTGGTATGAGTACTTTCCTTCACTCTGTGTCCTTAAATCTGGTGCTTGACGACAACACTCGTGGATTATCGAAGGCGGGAAGGCAGATAGTTACAGTATTTGTGTTGCGTTCCAGACAAAACAACATCCTCATTTTCTTGCTGCCTTGTAATCAAGCTGCGAAAACTGCTGCCAAAATGAGGACAGACATTCAACTTTGTAACTTTACAGTGTCTCAGTCTCAGTGTTTGAGTTGGATTTCAAGCAAAACAATGTTAGTTAGGCCAACTTATATATTTATGATGCCGTGTGTGTTTACAATGTGCCAAGTAATGCAAGAGCTTCTCTTGGATACATGTTTGTACATATGAACATATAATAAAAGCATGTATTTGAACAAAGTGTACAAAGTACTGTTTAAATGGTGAACCATTTTGACATGTATGTAATGTGACATATGGAGACTGATCAAATATGTAATTAAGTCATTCAACAAATCATGTGATATAATAGTGGAATAATATTTTGTACATGAAACATTTATGACTGAATGCAAGGGTGTGGTCTCTTCTTTCAATAACATAAAAACTCAAATAACAGGAAATTTGTTAGCCTCTCTATGGCGTTTTCCATCATTTTTTAGCATTAGAATAGCAGACTTTATAAAATAATGACATAGGTGTTTTACAGTTCTGTGTAATTTGCTGGATTACTGTACTTTAAGATACAGTCTTTACTGCGTACTTTCACCACCAAAATGTAATGTGAAGGTCTCGTTTTAACAAGATCGCAACACAGACGTTGAAATCTGATTGGACCAGAAAAAAAAATCTTATTAATGCATGTCACTGGTAAGAGGCGAGGCTAACTGAGCGATGAGTGGGTGATTTTTGGTTAAGGTGACAAAACATCCCGGTTAAAATTACTCCTCGTTTACAGTTTAGATTCCGCTCCTTCTGGTGGCAAAAACAGAAAATTGATAAACCAATGTGTCAGTACTATACACACACACACATACACACGCACACGCTTGTTTATAAACAACGTCACCTAATATTGTCGGTACATTGGAAATAGCAATATATGTGACGCAAGAGATAATTGTCTATTATATTATATTTTTTATTGATGTTAATAATGATTTTAGGAAATAATATATCAGGCAACAAGTGTCTTGATAATTGTTAGATAAGGTGGCGCGTTCCCCGCGCATGCGCAGAGTGTTTTGTCCGCCAAGTCGACAAGCATCTTCGTCGTCGTCCGGCGGGCACACGCATTACACGCACACCCACGAAAAACACAAGACATTGGCGGTGACACCCCAACTCCGCTCCGTTTACCACCACTCGGAACAAGGTGTGTGTTTTTATTTCATCCTTGGTGTCGTTCTCGTTCGGTAGGTAAAAGGCAGTTCGAGAAATATCGAGCGGAGGTTCGGGGCGGTTCGGCTCCGCAGGTTTGCAGGGCTCTATCGTACCGAACTGACGGCGCCTCCCTTTGCCTCCTCAGATGTCCTTTCTCTATGTTCGTTCATCTTTTCGTCTAGTTTTATACGACGAAGTTCGTCATAGAAGATGTCCGTTTGTTTTCGAAAAAAATGCAAGGTTCGGTCCATTGCTGTCGTACATTTTGTTATTCGTTTTGAATCGCGTTGACACAAAGAAACGTTTGTGCCAGTATCACCAGTAGCATGATTTTTTTTATGTATTGTCAAGTGTTGACCTTGAGCAAACGGACCATTATCGTTTTATATCTGATTACTGTGTTCGATTAATGACGCACTAGAGGCCCCAGATTCTCATTTGATCACATATTGATCACGGTATGACAGAAACACACAGCCGTTGAACGAAATGTACCAATGAATACTATTTCCTTGGTATTTCAAAATAAAAGGACTATTCAATTTTGACGCATATTAACAATTCTTTAAGAACGTAACTAGACGTAACTTAGCTTTGTATGAGCTGCGAGTGTAGATGCATTCTATTCAGTTATTTTATTTTGAAATCAGGCGGAAAGCTATGCCCCGATTCGTCTTAAGTGAGTCTTGTTGATGTTCCACGCTGGACATAAATAGAGGAGTGTGATGTAGATGTAGGTTAATTCCTGCTGATTGTCTACCTGGACGTTTGAGCTGTGGCATGTCACTTCCTCGTTATGTAAACTCAACACTGACTACTACGTACTACTAGTCGACCACTGCAACTATATATTTTGGCCAGTGTGACTAGTTAACCAGTACACAAGTTGCACAAGATATACACAAGCGTGACCACTGCGGCTACTTGACCCTAGTCGAGTGACTACCGACTAGTTGATGATAGTGCCTAGCTGACTGGAATTCGAGTAATTGGGCTAGTTGTCTTGTTAATCTTTTCAAGTGGTTGTCGCCTATCCTGCGGACAGCGGGAAGATGTTTTTAGTGTCTGCATGGCTCTTGGAACAATACTCCTCACATTATGTAACTGGTGGCCTGCTCTGCTCTGGCCGGATGTGCATATTTTCTTTTTGGTGTGTGTGTGTGTGTCAGGGTGTGAGTGTTGATGTCATACACTAAGGCCTGTCTATGTATAGTTTCCTACAGCTGCAGCCTGTCTCCCTGACGCCCTCGTTGTCCACTAGTCACAAGCCAAGATGCTAGCTCAAGGCAGTTAGTGACAATGACGGTGAACTCTTACATAAGCATCTCTCATCTAATTTACTTGAGACACACAATCAGGTTTTGGAACCAGACACAAGTCATTTGGGAAGCGTACCTTCAGGTCATGGGCATCCAGCAAGTCGCTTGTAGTTTGTGATGCTAAGTGTGACTAGTTGACATGTTTGACTAGTTGATAATTGTAAGTTGATGACAAGAAAGACAGATTGATAAATGGACCAGCAGACTAGAAGGGTGGATAAGTAAGACAAGTTAAGGTCAAACATTTTTCATTAGACTAGTTAGCAAGACAGTCTAGTTGAGAAATAGGGGACAGACTAGATGACAAGCGTGTCTGGTTGACATGACTAACAAATTGATGAGAGAATACTTTATGGGCAATTGGTTGTCAAGAGAAGCTAGTTGATAAGAATGGCTGGTTTACATGAACAATTTGTTTCTAAATATGAGTGGTTGATTAAGGAGACAAATTGACAAAAAGCAACAAATTGATCAGTTGGCAGGTATGACTAGTTGTTTTGTATAACTGTTCTAGGTTTTCAATTACTTAGCTCATCTGCTAATTGACATATTTGACAATTTCATGTAATTGACTACTTGATGTGTGCAACTCATTGAGAAGTGTGACTAGTGCATTTAAGCTGACTTTGTGTGGTAGGGGCTAGTTTACGGGTGGAGCAACTTGCATGCTAAGTGCTAGTCAGCATGGAATCGGTGCAGTAATAGCTAACATTAGCTTGGTATGTCTTTTTGAGATTTAGCATCTGTCTTTTAGCATCTGTTATCTTCCGACTGGTCCACGCCAACTGAGACTGCTAATCGTGGAATCCCTGTCTGGGTTGTGGGGTTGAATTGGCATTTGTCCCACGTTGCTCCTTTTTCTGAAAGTACATCCGCAGTGTTGTAAGAGGGATTGTCCTCGAGCTAGAGATAGAATCGATTGTTTGATGAGAAGCCTGTATTGGCATCATCACTGCTTTTTGTTGCAGTATAGTTTATGCAGACTGATACTTGCGACATGTTGACTCGAGTTGACCCGTGAACTAATAGATTTGTCCATTTATTTTATTTTTCAAATTACTTGACAAGTTTGACTAGTTTCTGACCAACCAACATGACTGACTAGTTGCTGTGAAGGATTTGGTGACCTGGACTGTATGTATTACTGATTTGCACTATCGTGACACATTACACAAAATGAGAGAGAGCAGCAGTTAATAAGTTTGACTACTTGACCTTTGTGGCCTTTTGACATTACCAATAGGGGGTGAGCTACACTAGTCTATGCATGTGGATAATTAGCATGTTTTGCTAGGTGGCCTGTGAAACTAATTGATGTGCTTGACTTGTTGTTGACTAATTGAAGCAGGTAACTAGTTGACAAGCTAAACAATTTGATGCACCCTGAAAAGTTGGTATGTAATTCGTCTGTAGGTGTGACTAGTTGACATGTCTAACTTATAAGTCTGATTTGTTGACCAGTAAAACTAGTTAACACATGCAACTATTTCATGCCTGACTTCTTTATACGTATGACTTAATGATACACTGGTTAACGTGTGTCGAGTTGACCAGTGGGGCTAGTTATGACAATTAACACTCTGTAAAACATATTTAGATGTGAAGAACACTAGTTAAAAAGCAAATACCTTCAATCAAATAATATTGCAGTCCTCAAGAACGCCCTAATAAGATTCCGTCTTAATCCACTGAAATGACGAAAAGATTTAGATTAGCTTGAATCCGCCCACGTGGGATTTCCTCTCCACTAAGCAGCGACAACAAAGCACATATTATTATAATAGTGTATTATTGAAGGTTTGAGTGTTCATCTGGATATGGCAGATCAGATAAGATCAGACAAGTTTGACTAAGTGACTTTTGCAACTAATTGACACCTGACTCCTAGACCAAAATAGGATCCATTGTGTTGGGAATCGCATTAAGTGAGTTCTGTGGTAACAAAAAATCAACGGAATCTAAAAATAGTAATACAGCCCCTTTGTTTGTGTCTACAGATGTCTCACGCCATCTTTGACATTGTGTCCTATTCTGACCACACCCTCAAATTCCCCCACCACTCATTCCAAGTCCCTGGCGGCGCCCCTGAGCTGCAACCAGCCTGCCGCCATTGAAGCCTAGTATCAACGCACCGCATACTGACTTTCGTTCCGACTGCGCTCCTTCCTTACTATGGACGACCCTCCAAAGCTGTCCGGCGAGACACTGATCGTGCACCACATCCCCCTGGTGCACTGCCAGGTGTCGGGACGGCGGCAGGGGGTCTGCGGTGTCGGGGGCGGCTCCCTAAAGAGGAGCAATCCGTTTAGCTCTCCGGAGAACTTGGGCCTGAGTAGAACCACCTCCCTCCCAGAGAGGGACATCCTCCAAAGGGATGCCTTGGTGTACAGCAGCCTGATCCAGACCTCCGCCCACAACGGGGGACCAGAAAGGAAGGGCGGCGGCAGCACGGCTAGCGACGACTCCTCCTTCACCTCCAGCATCTCTGACGAGCAACTGGTCGCGGCGCATACGTTACCCCGAGTCAAGACAAGGAGCCGCCACCCTCTGCGTCGGAACCCGTTTCTGATCAAGACCGACAATGAGGATTATGAAGATGATGAGGATGACGACAACCTGAGCGGCTACCACGAGGACTCCTCCTTCCACCTCCACAGCCACGCCGACGCCACCACGGCGTCATTCCGCCTGCATGACCTGGGCTTTGGCCCAGAAGCGTGCGCGACCCGAGACTCGCACCCGCCTGAGCTGGGACGGCGGCACGGCAGCAGCGGATCCAACATGTCGGTGGACTGCGCCGAGCCCGAGTGGGAGGACGACGAAGACGGAGATCATCCCATGCCGTGCGGCCAGCGCAGCAAAGCGGGCTCTTACTCTTCCGGGTCGTCGACGCACCACTGCTCCTGCTGCGCCTTGGCACAGAACTTCTCCCAGGACTTCCCCGACACCTTCCTCGAGTGCCCGCAGGGTTACGGGAGCGATTCATCATGCAACAGCTCGGACGGTGTCTTGGTCAACTTCAGCACCATTTACAACAAAATGAACAACGGCGTCCCAGAGAGGCCAGGCAACCTGAACACCCCCGCCGAGCGCCTCGCCGCGGTTGACCAACGGGACCCAACTGGGGGTGCTTTTTATTTGGATCTCCTCACATCACCTACGGAGCCTTCACTAGCCCTCCCGCTTGGCCCAGAGCCTCCGCTTTCCACCTTCTCCACCTGCTCCTGCTCGGCCGAGCACCGGGCCGCCCCCGAGCTGGACGCCAACTGTAACTCGTACTGTCCGCCGCCCTGTGACTCCGCAGGCGGGCCGGTGTCCTGCCTGCAGAGTCAGGCCCGGCTGGTGGTGGCCACCCAGAATTACTACAAGCTGGTCACCTGTGACCTGTCGTCCCAGTCTTCACCCAGCCCCGCCGGATCGTCGGTCCACAGCGGCTCCGAGGAGCACAGCAGGGGTAGCCCCTCTAGCCCCACGCAGCCCAGTGAGTACTTCCTGTTCCGACAGACGGCTAATCAGGAAGTGGAAGAAGGTGGCCAGGATGAAGAGCCAATGAAGGTGAGTGCTCAGTTTAACTGTCAGAATTTAACTGAATTGATTATTATGATTGTTTTTAATGTATTTATATGTTAACTGCATTGCCTTTTATTAACTTATTTGTATTTCGAACTTGATTTGCACTTTGCACTTTCAATATTGATTGTTTTAATTAAAAAATATTTAGATTAAATTAAAATTATGTTTTAGTTGTTGTTTTTTTAAAATTTTGCCTTATTTTAAAATTTCAGATTTTTTTGTTTTAGTTTTGATTTTTTAAGTCTATTTGTGATGCGTGTTAACAAGATCAGGCTTGTATCTTTGAAAATTGAGTGATATATTCTTAATCATGCCATCATGTCCTATTTGGCCACACCTGTAGTTGCATTTGTATGCTTAGCTAATATTAGCTTGCTGGGCTCTGTGTTTTTATTTTTCATTTTTCTATTTCTCAAGACAAAAAGTATTTATTTGACTTTATTAGTCCGTCTCTTTTTTTGATCTTGTGTCAGAGAAATCTCAGAAAAGAAGACTAGGACAAGCCTAGCTGCTTAAACAGCAAAAAGAGTAACTCAGACCAGCCAAGATTGACTTTTCTACGCCGGCGTAGGGAAAAAAGGCTTGAGCAAATGTAACTCGTGGGTCTTCCAACGCCAGTTTTCCACTTGCCCAGCCGTTCCCCCCGGCTTTTATTGAATAGAAGCATAGCAGATTACAAGACACAACAAAAGAGCCAGCCGGGCGCCACCGGCAGCTGGGCCAAGGTCCCGGCTCACACTTTCGTGCGTCAACAGTTCTATCTAAGGACAGGGTCAAGATGAACTAGGATTGCATAAATGGGTAACAATGAACTAAGAACATAATGATAACAACCTAATATATGATTCCCTTCACATCTTGCTAATGTCATTTATCTAGTGTTACTTGTGTGTGGTATATAAAATTAGCTAGAGTTAGTGCTATGAGTTGTGCATGTAAAATGAGTAAAAAGCAAGTAAGCAAGGAAAAATGAGTTTGCGTTTTCTCCTTCTTCTTTTTTTTTTATTTTGGTCACATGATGGTGCCTGTGGATTCTTTTAGTCTGATGTCTGAATTTATTTTTACATCCGTGACACTCGGTCACAACATCTGTTGCGCTAAATATTCGAGTGACTCACAATCATGCCAAATGAGTCAGAAAGTTCACAAAGTCGTTGTAGTGATGGAAGAATGCAGAACACAGCATGCGGACTGTGGCCCTAAATTTGTTTCATCTTCTTTTTTAAGGGACATGTGGCGGTTAAAAATGAGGATGAAGAAGAAGAGGGTGAAGACGAGGAGGGGGCGGAGGAGCCGGACGCCCCTCCCGTCCTCTTCCAGGGCCAAGTGTACGTCAACGTGTCGCCCCCGCAGGCCGACCGGGACGCCCCGGAGGCAGGCGGCGGCCGGCTGAGATCCCGCAGCTACGACCGCAACCTGGACAAGTCGCCGGGGCCTCGCCTTGGCTCTCTGGAGCGCATGCTGAGCTGCCCCGTGCGCCTCAGCGAGGGGGGCGGCGCTTTGGCCGCGCCTCCTCCGCCGCCCCCGCCCCGGGTTACCTCCTTCGCCGAGATCGCCCGCAGCAGGCGGCGGCACGGCAGCTCACCGCCCCTCAAGGTGGATCCTCTCTCCTCCACCGAGTTCTCGCCCGGCCGAGAGGGCGATGCCACGGCGCCCCCCGCAGCCTGTTGCGGCCAAGACGTCGCCAGGGAGACCGATGTTGAAGGTTTGCCTTTCATGCGCCATTTCTTTGTCCACGTTACCCCTTGTCCTCTCATCCTTCCCTTCCTCATTCTTGTCATTTTTGTCCCATTTTTTTCTTTGGTCTTCCAGTTCTTAATTTCTGCTTTTTTTTTCTTTCCTGACTTTTTCTTTCCTTTCTGCCTTTTCCATCAATTGTTTTTTCCTCCGTTCCCCCAATCTGCTTTTTTGTTGATTTCCGCCTCTTTCTTTCTTTGTTATACCTTCCTTTGTAATTTTTCCCTTAATTTCTGCTTTTTGTTACCTTCCTTCCTGGCTTCATTATTTCTTTTCTGCTTCCTTCCATTCGACCGTCCTTCATGTCTTCAGCTTCCTTTGTGCTTTTTTTCTCATTTCTGATTTTTCCTCCCTTCCCTCCTTTCATCCTTGTTGACATTCTAATTTTTTTGTTTTTGACCTACATTTTTGTTCTTTCCTTTGTTTTTTCATTCCTTCTGACCCTCCCTCCTTCCTTCCCTCCCTCTTTTTTCTTTAGTCTTCTTTCCTTTAAACTTTTTTCTCCTTACTGCTTTTTTAATTCCTTCCTTCCTCCATTTCTACTTTTGTCCTACCTTCCTTCCTGACTTCATTCTTTCTTTCCCGCCACCTTCCTTCTTTGATGTCTTCAGCTTTCTTTGTTTTTCCTTTTTTCTACTTTCTGCTCATTCCTTCCTTCCTTCCTTTCTTCTGTGTTGACTTGTAAACCTTCATTTTTGCTCTTTTCTTTCTGTTTTTCCTTTTCATTCCTTCTGTCCCTCCTTCCTTTGCCTCTCTTTTTCTGGAGGGTTCTTTCTGCTTTTTCCTTCCTTCCCTCCTTTCTTCTGTGTTGACTTGTAAACCTTAATTTTTGTTCTTTCCTTTCTGTTCTTCCTTTTTCGTTCCTTCTGTCCCTCCTTCATTCCCTGTCTCTTTTTCTGGAGGGTTCTTTCATTTTTTCTTTTTCTTTCCACTTTTTTTCTCCTTACTCATTTTTTTTAATCTTCCTTGCTTCCTACCTTCCTTCATTTCTTTAGCTTCCTTTGTTTTTCCTTCCTTTGTGTCTTTTTCTCCTTTCTGCTTTTTCCTTCCTTCCCTTCTTTCTTTCTTGTTGACTTGTTAACCTTCATCTTTGTTCTTTTTCTTTCTGTTCTTCCTTTTTCCTTCCTTCCGTCCCTCCTTTGTGCCTTCACATTTCACACAGTCAGTGCAAGGTTTCTTTTTGACGCCGGTGTGCATGTATGAAGATTTTTTTTCTGGGAACCAGAGCTGCAAGCAGAGACAACATTTTGTACTTTCATAAAGTAACCCGGCATCCTGCAATCAGATAATCAGTCAATGTCTCAATAAGTAACACAAGAGAGTTAAGGAATTAGGTCAGCTAGTGTAAGATGGTTTGCGCCTTCTTCTCCTCCTTCAATGCTTCCATCAATGGTTTGGAATGTTAATGAGAGCTCTGTGTATGTTTTATTCATCAGGCTTCCCTTCACTCAGCCGGGCTTTGTTTTTAAAAGCCTGCGGGGTGTCAGCCTCCACAGGAATTGTGCTAATGATGCTAATGTGAAGCTAATAAAAAAAAGATGGATGATCGAAAAGGATATGATAAGTGAAGATGGCGTCAAGGGAAGATGGAGAAGGAACGTTTGTGAATGCACATAGTGAACGCTGTTACCATTGGCACGCTAATGCCTCCTGTGGCCGAGATGGATCATTACATTCTATTTTCTTGCTGTTTTTCAGCTCTACTCTACTGCCTTGTTTCCCTGTCGTTCTTTTAATCTTCCTGCTTTTCTCTCCACCATCATCCATACTTTTTCCTTTACCTTGTTCCTGCCTTTCTTCATTCATGCTTCCTTACCACTGCATTCCAACTTTCCTTTCTCACCCTTTATACCTTTCCCCGATTTTTGTGCCCTCCTTCTTTTCCTTTTTATTTTAATCCCTCTGCCTTTCTATCCTTGCTTCTTTCCATCCTACCCTTTGTTTCTTCCTTTCATATCTTTTTTCCTTCAATTGTGCTTTCATTTCCCTGCCTTCCTTCCTTTTTTGTTACCTTCTAGCTTATTTTTTTCTTTCTGCCTTCAATCCTTTGTCCTTCAATCCCTCGTTCTTTTGTTTTCTTGCTCTTCCATTTTCCTTTCTTTTTTCTATTTTGTATCCTTCCTTCCATCCTTCCTTCTCTCCTTCCTACTTTTCTTCTTTCCTTCATCAATTCCTTCTGCCTTCTTACTCTTCTTTCTTTTTTAACCTCCTTCCTTCCTTTGTTTACTTCCTTCCTTCCTTTTGTTCCTATTTTTGCTCTTTCCCCTCCTTTTGATCTCCTATCTTCATTCTTTGTTTACTTTTCTCTTTCATTTCTTAATTCCTACTTTTTGTCATCCTTGTTTTTCTCCTGCCTTCGTTTTTTCCTTTTTTCTATTCATCATTTTTATTCTTCTCCTCTTTCCTGAGATAGCCTTTCCCCCTCCCTCACCCCCTTTTTACAATTTCTCCCTTCCACATTTTCCTACTTTTTTCCAATGTTCCCATAACTCATTGCTGCACCCTGTGGCAGCAGACATTACTGCGCCCATCTCAAATTATAGCAGCAGGTCGGCCTTTAGACTGACAAACAGGTTGCGCAATTCTGCGAGGAGTTTCAAACACACATGTACATACTCTGTGTGTGTGCGTAACATTTGCTGTGATTTGAGAGAACAAATTCTTCTGATGTTGGACCTTCAGGTTTGTGTAGCTTGTACTTGTATTTTTTATGTGTGTGTGATGTTTGAGCACTTTCATGACGTCAAACCTTAATATTCTGGAGTAATGAGGCAAAGCTAAGCGACGCTAGTGAGTGTGTGCTTCTGTTAAGCACTTGGCTAGAAAGTGGGAATTGCTTCAATACTGCTGATCGCTAATGACAACTGTTGTAGTTTGTATTAACAAGTAAACAGCTTTAACATACCCACTTGCTTCACTTGAAACCACATTTTGGTGTTTTCATGTTTAAATTAAGTTTACGGTCCACGTCCACCCCCTCTAATCATGTGGTTCTGCTTTTTATGATCCAGGTGGCCCCTCCGGCTGGTCTGACGTCCATCCAGCTGTGGTCCGCTACAGCAAAGACCAGCGGCCCACAACCCTACCCATCCAGCCCTTCACCTTCCACCACCAGTTGGCGTCCAAGCCGCCGCAGCCCAAGCCTCTGCTTCCCCTGCTGACTGGCTACGTTTCCGGCATGCAGGCCCGCTCCAGCTCCGGCGGCACAGAAGACGACGAGAGCGAGCAGGGCGCCGGAAACGAGCGCTATGGGGACAGCCTAACCAGAGCCGCGGCCCCCCCGGGCTCTGTCCGGCCGTCACCCCTTGGGAGTTACTCCCCCGTGCAACTTCAGGAGGGGGTCGTCAGCTCCGGGACCTGCTCCACGTGCACCCCAAGCCCCCTGCCGCCTCCGGCTCACAACCTTTCCAGCTGCCCGCCGAGCAACACGCACATGGGGCCGCTGCCGCCCCGCACCCCTCCCCCTGCCAGCCTGGGTGTGAAGAGGGGGGTGGTGCCCCCCACCCTGCCGCCGGTGCATAGGGACACTCTCAGCCCGCTGGGGTGCGTCAAGGCTGCGGGCTTTGTGGAGGGAGCTGTCAGGATGCAGAATGGTAACTTAAAAATGCTTTCACATCACTTCACTTTATTACCTCCATCTAGGAAAGATTCTGTCTGGTCGTCTTGCTAAAACTGTAACAAGAACGTCTTTGCATGAATCCCAACTCACTGAGAAACACCAGATGCATGATGAGAAAATGTATTCATGGTTTGAACACAATGATACATTTTCACATTAAACCTTGCCTAATTCTGTAGGCTTCAACTCTGAACCTGTAACTAAACCAAACCCTGCCTCCCAAACCTAAACCTATCGCCTTCATCCTGACTCATAACTCTTAAACCTTACCCAAACTCCATAATCTCCAAACCCCAATTCCTAAACCTAACACTTGCCCCTAAATCCTATGCCTAACCCTGCTTGCTTAACCCTTAACCCTTTACCATAATCCCTAGACCTAACCCTTAACATTAGTGTTCCCTTGATAAAATGCGATTCATTATTGGCGACCGCTCTGTTCTGCAATTTTTTCCAGTGCTTTTTTTTTCTAAACGGCATGAACACGCGTTGTGGTCTGCATTGTAACAGCTCAGGAAGAACCCTCTTTTATGGTCGTTGTCAATTTCTGTGTGCCAGGATGAAGACGCATTGGTCAAATGAATAGTGAAATACACGCCGTGAGTCACTATCGATAATCTGTTATGTGTACAACTTCATAGACTGAAAATAGAAAATTAAAAGCAATCATAGACATTTAAATTTTATAGGACGCTTATACCGGCTTGTATTAAGTAAACGGATGAAGAAAATTAATCAATGCCTTTTTGAATTAATTTCTCTAAAAAAATGGCTTGACATCTTTTTTCTTGCATGTATACTAATAAGCTATACGAACCAAGGTACTTGGTACTCTAGTTACTCAAGGGGTCATTTTACTCCTTGGATAACAATAATAATAGTTTAGAAAGGGTTTTTCAGAACGCGCAAGATTGATAACCCGGTAATGAAATCTGAATGAAAATATCAGCCTGCCCCCTTACCCAAATACTCCTAACCCTTTGATAAAAACCTTTAACTTCCCTTTTACTTTTTTCTCGTTTTCGTCATCTTCTTCTGGTGTATATCTATCCTATTATCTTGTCCTGCCTTATTCTTACTCTGCACCTTTTCTTCTTGTTTTCCCGTTCTTCCTTCCTCCAATTTTACCTCCCGGACCACCCGACAGCGCACCACCTTTCCCCCCAGGCCTTGAAGTGGCGAGAAT
This sequence comes from Hippichthys cyanospilos, assembly GCF_059441005.1. Lineage (NCBI taxonomy): Eukaryota > Metazoa > Chordata > Actinopteri > Syngnathiformes > Syngnathidae > Hippichthys > Hippichthys cyanospilos. The sequence goes on along the minus strand of NC_142369.1, from coordinate 11,482,003 downwards.
ACCGACGTCAGAACCCTCTCGGTGGCGAGAGACCGGCTAGCGTCTCCTCTTCGTCGGATCCTCGTCGTCCGCCCCGACGCAATGTCTTTGATTTCCCTTCGGCTTCCCACTGCCAGTCGACGGGACGCCATCATGGTGCGGGGAGGGTCATGTTACTATGTACTTCCTCTTTAGGGTGTGTAATTTGGTGTCTATTGCTATGTTGTGTGTTTTTAGCCAAGCAAATGCAACAGACTTACGGCGACTTCCTGCCGGATTACTTTTCCATGACCGAGAAGCCGCCGGAGGAGTTCTGCCTTTCCCCCGATGCCTCCACAGCTTCGTCCTTTTCCTCTTCTTCCGCCGCCGCGCAGTCGCAGATTTGCATCGATATGACACACAAGAGAGGTGAGCTATCACGCAGGTTTGATAGGCAAGTGTTTAATAGCAAAAGACGAGTTTTTTTTATTATTAAGAAGGAAAATCAATTTAGTGAAAAAAAGTCAACTGGCCTGAAACATTTTCCTGAAACATTGGATTTCTCTCTATATATACTGCAATTTTTGTAATCAAATATAGTCTAGAGGAGCAAAAAATATCACAGGTGGTTCATGCGGCTTTCTGGGTAAACGTATAGCAGTTTTCTGCCAAAAACCTTTTCATGCCTATTTTTTTTATTTTTTCATGCTTTGTTACCAAATTCAACATTTTTAAGGTAATAAGAAAATAGTCAGTCGTTTTTGATTTTCAGGCAATGTTTAGCATTTTTCTGCTAAAATTGACCTTTTTACAGTCAATTTCAGGTTTCTTTTTGCTGAAATACATCAGTTTTGTGGCAAATGATAGCTTTTTTTGTCATTTGTTGGCAAAGTCAAGCATTTTTTCACTTCAAATATTCCTATAATAAGTTTTGCACTTTTTTGATCAAATTTACCTTTTTGGAATGACAGCTTTTTTTTCTCAAACATTAATTTTGGATACATGTTTGGATACATCATTTTGTGGCAAATATTGTGTTGTGGGTCATTAGGATTGCATTTTTTTGTGTCATAGTACAACTTTTTCCACCTAAAGATTTTTTTGCACAAATCTTGCACTTTTGTGTCCAAACATATTCTTTCAGTGACCAAAGTAGCATTAAATTGGTCTGAAATGTGTGACACGAAGTATTTCTAAGAAAGGAAATAAAAAACAAAAAAGACACCCCTCCCACAGAACATGCTGGGTGATTACGATTTTAAGCAAGTTTAAACAAAGTAATGAAGCCAAGAAACATTTATTTAAAAGTTTGATTTATTAAAAAATAAATCTTTTGTCTAATGCTCAAACAGCAAAAATATATACATATTTTGAATATTTTAATTATATTTTAATAGTAAACTTGAACAATCATTTTGTGCCAAAAATAGCAATTCATAGTTAACCTAACTTGCCACAATTGAGTTAAATAATAGCCACCATTTAAAAACACGCACCCGGAATTTTACCACCTGAGCAAAAAACTGTTTTTCACAATTTAGTTCATTTTAGATCATCAATTCATAAAGTGTCAAATTAATGAGATTAATTTCATTTATTGCAGAGTCCGACTTCTCAAGCATGTTTTGTGTCCAAAAATAACATAAAAGTAACAGCTAATATTCGGTTCGCTGAATCCATTACTTGCGTGACATCCCAGCCAAAGAGCACAACTTTTTTTTTTTTCAATCAGAATGATTGCATAGTTTTTCAAGTCAAGAAATATTTGAATGACACCAATTAACTTGTTTTCAGACCCCCCCCTTACCCTAATAGTATTAGGAATAAAAGTAAATACGGGTACCTGGGATTGAATCTCTGGACTCTGTAAAGACATATGAATAAGTTTTTGGCATTGAGTTAAAATTTACATGTTTATTGACAAGGAATGACACAAACTTTAAATCTAATCTAAACGGTTAAACTTCGCCTCTTCCCATCAAGCTTTATCTCACTTTTTGTAAGTTGTTATCAAGGTAAGCTTTGTACTTTACTTCAATTTGTTATGCTTAAGTTGTTGCCTTTTTGTCTTTTGATAGGTTTGGTGAAAGCCGTCAACACAGCAGTCGATCTGATCGTAGCTCATTTCGGCACAAGCCGAGACCCCGACGTCAAAGTAAATCCGACGTCATTTCTGTGCGTCGACGCTAGTCTGACAACACTGACTTTTTTTTTTTTTTTTTTTTTTTTTTTTGCAGGCTAAACTCGGCAACAGTTGGGTGAGTCCCAACGTGGGACACCTGATCCTCAAGTACTTATGTCCGGCGTTGCACGAGATTCTGCAGGACGGCCTGAAGGCCTACGTGCTGGATCTGATCATCGGACAGCGCCGTTGTCAGCCCTGGAGCTTGGTGGAGGCCTGCACGCAGCTGGGTAAGGACGACCGTCCTCCCACTTATTTAGTACAAACTACTTTAGTACAAAGTACTGTTAAAGAGAGGATGTTGCAGTTGGTAGACAGTTAAAAAAATATAAAGAAAATTTTAAAGATTCATATTACCACCATATACCTGCAGTTTATACTCCAGTGCGGCTTATCCATGGCAAAAGATGTTTTTTTTGCTCAATTTTTGTGTGTGGAGTGTGCATGTTCTCCCCAATCCTGCATGGGTTCTCTCCAGGCACTCTGGCTTCCTCCTACACTCCAAAAACATACATGACAGGTGTATTGGACATATTAAATTGTCCTTAAGTGTGATTGGGTGGTTGTTCATCTCAGTGTGCCCTGCTATTGTTTCGCAACCAGTCCAGGTTGTCCCCCACCTAGTGCCCAAAAACAGCTGGGACACTCAAAGACATAAAATTACATCTTTGGGATTGAATGAATTTGATTTGATAGCTAAATTGTTTTTTTACATACAATGAACATTGTATTGGGGTTGACATCAAATCAAATGTGCTAAAGGCTCAAGTAACAACCAATCAATCACAGTTCAGATTATAAAGGTCACATGACCAACAAATGGCATGAATGGTTGCTATGCAAACCTTAAGCTCAGGTGACGTCAATTTTTTTTGTACAGTAAGTAGAAAAATATGATTTTAAAGATGTTTATTTTACATGAAAAATCTAAAAAAAAAAGTGTATATATGAAAAAAATAAATGGACTATTTCTTTAAGCAAGTTCTGCACAAGATATGATTGTTAAGTTTACATTAATGTTGCGTTTAAATCAGTAGTCGTTATTGTTGTCTGAAAGTTTTCCAAATTTCTATATAAATCGAACCTTTAAATAAATGTTTGTTGGAGTTGTGTCTTCCTTGTAAATTGATTAAAATCCTAATCGTCCAAAGTGACTAAAGAATGTTTGGATATTTTTAACCCAGCCATAGTTCAATTAATTTGCTCTTAATTTGAAAAGAAATTTATACTGTACCTTTAAAAGAAATCCTGAAAAAAAATCTCACATACCCATTGAAGTGGGGTACACACACCCCAATTTGAGAACCACCGATTTAGGAAATCCCATAACCATGCGTGTTTTTGTGGGTCAGGTCCATCTACGCGCATCCTCCACAACCTGCTGACGAAGGTGAACCAGTTCACGGAATTGACCAGCCACAGCATGAGACTCAATGCCTTCATCTTTGGCCTCCTCAAGTAAGTTTTCCTCCTCCTCTTCTTGTTTAAAGATGCACATTTTGAGCCTCACATTCATCTCGTCACTCTTCTTCTTCAGTCTCAAGTCTTTGGAGTTCTGGTTCAGTCACCTCTTGACACATGAAGGTGAGTACTCATCGTATTATCTGAAAAGAGAAATAAGGCTGTCAGAAAAAGGAGCATGTAGTTTGAGCAGTCAAAAAAACAAAAGTATTCATGGCAAATGAATGTGCCAGCATTATGCTCCACAGTCTCCACTTGGCTAGACTTCATGGCACCACAGGAAACTTGGGAAAGAAAAAATAAATACATATAATATCCAAGAGGAGACTGCGGGCAGCAATAAAATAAAAAACATGCCACTGAAGCAACGTGAGTTACTGGAGTACTGCTAAGAAATGCAGTGGACCCATCCATTTAAATTAAACAAGCTAACAAATAGTCACAATGGAAATAAATGATTACATTTTATCCAAGAGGAGACTGAGGACAGTAAGAAAATGATCATTTACATTAAACTACAGACTGAAGTACTACCTAAGCAAAAGTGACAAGATTACACTTCAGTTTTGGCGACACCACATGACCACGACTCCACAGTCTCCTTTTTTCTGCAGCAGTCCCAGATAAGCTATCGCTGTCATTCCAGACATCATCGCCGCCCATTACAACGCGTGGGGGCTGGTCCCGCTGGCTCAGGGTGCGTGTCAGCAGATCTTCAGCGAGCTCCTTCTGTTGCTGCAGCCCCTCTCGCTCCTCCCATTTGACTTGGACCTCCTGTTCGAACCCCGCCTTCTGGCAACGGGGCGTGAGCAGCAGAGGCGGCGTAAGGAGCTGCTGTGCTCGGCGGGACAGTCCACCACCCGCTCAACCCTGCAGCTGATGAGGGGCTGGGGCGCTGCCGTCGGGGAGATGGTAACGGGGAAGGAGAGGGTGGCGCTGAGGCGAGATGGGACGTGGCCCAGGACGGATGCCCCCAGAAGCGGGAGGTTCCCTGAAGGAGGTGGTAACGGGTCCAAGGAGAGAGATATTGGTGGACAGAGGATGAAGGGAGTGGGGCAAGAAAGTAAAGAAAAGGACGTGGGGAAAGAACCCGTAATGGCGGACGAGGGGCGGCAGCGTCAGGACCGACAAGCCGGGTGGTGGTACCAGCTCATGCAGTCCTCCCAAGTTTACATCGACCAGTCCGCAGAAGGTTCCAAGTTTATCAAGACAGACAAGCGCAGGGCGTCGGCCGAGCGCCGTCCCTGTCGACCGCCGCCCACCAGGGAAGGCGTGGTGGAGGGCGCCGAATCTGGATCTGGGATGAGAGCTCCGTGGATGGGAAGCCCGCCAGAGTCGGTCTTCAACCAGGAGGCGATGACAGACGGCAGTCCCTCAACCGAAGCCATGCCGGAGAACACCGCGCAGGGCCAGGGGCTGCGCTGGGGGCGACTCTTCGGATCCGGTGTTGTGTCTCCTACCAAGACGGACGGGACTGAACTGAGGGCTAAAAGTCAGAAGAGCAGGTAGGTACCTTCTATAGAAATCCAAATTTGCCAGGTTCGCTAATCAGTCTCATGAATAAGCCCTTTTTTCACATGGACAGAAATCGAGCTTGTTGTATTTTTCAGGTTGCCGTCTGGTTGGCTCGGCCTGGACTCATCAGTTTTGAACCTGATGGCTCAGACCATCGGCGCCGGAGGCGGCAAAAAAGTAGAGCCTACGGGCGCCAACCACCTATCTGAATCAGTTTCACCAAACGAGATCCGACCCAGCGAGACTAAACTCTCGACATGGTACGAATATTTTCAAAACCCAAACCTTGTAATCCATCCTTCCATTTTCTTAACGGCTTGCTCTCAGAAGGGTCACGGGCTTTCTAGTGCCGTTCCCAGTTGTCTTTGGGCAGTAGGCGGGTACACGTTGAACTGGTTGCCAGCCAATCAATGGGCACACAAAGACCAATGACCACTTATACTCACAAACACACCTAAGGACAATTTGGAGTGTCCAATATACCTACTATGCATGTTTTTGGGATTGTGGGAGAAAACCCACGGAGGCACGGGGAGAAAATGCAAACTCCACACACCTTACTATTAAAAAAAAAAAAAAGAATCAAAGACCTATGTAATTAAACTTCAGCCTAGAATCTCTCTAAGGCAGAGCATTTTAAATGCTGCAGTCACACCTCTGAAACTAGCAAATTCCTTGTATAGCCCAAATAAACCAAACGATTAATTGGTTGGGCTCTAGTAGTCTAATTTACCCATTAACTGCCAGCCTAGTTGATGATGTCTATAGGTGTCTAGAGCCTTTGTCATGGCGTAGACCCCAAGTCTACCTCGGAACCCAGGAAAATCCTGTCTTAACTGTCCAAGAGATGGCGCCAAGGAGGGCTCAAAGTGCTTTTTTTTTTCCTTCCCTTAGCGAAGTCAGAGCGCTCTGCCATCACATTGCCACGGAGGCGGGACAACTCAGCTTCAACAAGGGCGACGTCTTACGAGTGCTGAGCAAGGCCGATCCGGATTGGCTGTTGTGTTCTACGGGCGCCACTCGGGGTCTGGTGCCCATCGTCTATGTCTCGCTCTGCAGCATGGGAGAGAGCCAGGATGGCGGCGGTGGCGGCGAAAGTGGTGTCGGCCAGGAAGACGGCTCTAATGGGAGCTGCAAGGGTACCTGCGCTACTGGGGGCTCCGGTGGCGCTTGTGATCGCAGCCAGTGTTGATCTCAAAAGTCCCCCCACAGAAAACAGGAAGTGATCGTCGTCATATTCCCGACATGACAGTGCGGCCGCTATTGACACACGTGAGCATGCAAACATCCAAATAACCAAAACCCAAAGACACTTGCACATCAACTTGACCTGTCATCGTTGCGCCGATATTATTATTATTATCATTATTAATATTGTGAATATTAAAACATCAGGTTGGACTTGCTGTTAGTCACTTACGTGTGTTTAGGTGGGAGGAGCCTATCAGTTGATGATGTCATAGACGTGGCTGCTGTTTCCTCACTAGAGGACCCAGCAGGGACTGGCTGCAAATATTTTGTGCGATTGTCCAAAAATCGTGTCTTAAAAACCTAGAGTCAAACGGATAAATTATAATGGCTCCATCATGGAAACATAGTAGAATGCGGATCCCATACTTCGTGCGACGTCACTGGAGTTAGCCCACGTAGCTTAGCATGTTTCACTAAAACCATCGTCGTGCTAGCTACCTACGGCGGGGTGGAGCGCTAATTGCTTGCAACAAATATCTACCTGACAATTTCTCAAGAAAGGTTTGAATGTGTTTGGTTTTTTTCTGCACTACTTAGCATCCAAGCCAATTTTAGGTTAAAGCGCTACGGTGAACAACTTCCTTCAAAGTGACATTTTTAGGATTATGAGATAAAGAACGTCGTTTGTTAGCAACATTTGCTAGACTTTTTTTTTTTTAACAGTTTATTCCGAGGATGTTAGCTTCTTTTTACTCATTTCACAGTTAAATACGTAGAACAAATGAGATATATGCCATCGTTAACAATGTATTTTTACGCCTGTAAAATGCTAGCATGTTACCCCAGAAGATTGCGCAGTGGATACTTTGCTAGGATCTTCTCATTCTCATTCTATCGATGTTAATGTTTCCGCCATATTCGCCCGTTTGTCACAGTAATGGCTCCCGAGTAATTTTTATCAAGCTAGCATCCGCTAAAAAAGAAGGGAATTTTGCACTGTTTGGACACTTTATTGCCAATGTTATTTTAATTTGCCTGCTTTTCTTGTACAGTTGAAACTATTTAATAATGCAGATGGTGTTGAGTTGTAAATATGTCATTATCCAGGAAGCGTTAGAAGGCGGCACTCGTCAGTGATTGGTCGCTGTCTTGGCCCTGTTCCCCCCGCCTGTAAATACCTTTCAACATCATCTTGTATGTATGATGCTAACCGGCTAATATAGCTAACTAAAGTGCTCTTGTGTTCATGTGACTTCTGTTTTTTTTTTTTCATCTTCTTCTTCTTCCTGAAAGTACCATCATCTCTTTCCAATTTGGAAGGACTTTGTCTAGCTCACATCTTGTATGAATTTCCGTCATAAAAAGTTCAAAAGTTAAAAAAATGAAGACGCAGTGGCAATGTAAATTTTTTGACAATGTATAAAAAACAGTAAAAAAAAAAAAAGTTACCTTTCAACCTGACAGTGATTAACGACCATTGGGCTTGTCACAGAAAACATCATTATCTTCAAGTTCCTTGAACACAATTTAAATCAGAACGTTGGGTTGGACAAAACTTTATTGAGAGTCATTAACATTGGCAGACATTTCCCATTTTCCATATCGTTATTGGCTTCTCCGACGTCGCTCCCGTTTAACGCCCGTACACCGTTTAGCCTGCAGGCACACACAAAAATGTCCATTTCTATTCACAAAGAACAAAGTCTACGTTTTATAATTCATTTCTCAGTTTTGTCGTATCAGATCTAGAACTACGACAGTCTTGAAGGGACATGATTGGGGAAAAAAAATGCCCTAGCATAGCATTACTTTTAGCTAGCCCACCTTGTAATTGTTTTTACGGCAGAATTTCTTGAGGCGGTCCACACGTTGAATGGCCTCTTCCACATCAGGAGCGTCTGGGGCCCAACAAAGTTTGGCTCCACGTCTGGTCACAAAACTAAACCACAGCATTGTTTTTGTATTAGGAGGCATTTGCCACGATGAAGTGACATCACATCCTAAAATTGAAACTCACACGATGGCATCAATGCTGCAGCCGGAGCCGGCGACCTGACGTTGATAGTCCACCAGGAAGTATTTTCTCTGTATTTCCTTGTCAGAGGCTGACAAGCAGCAGTCGCGGACCATCTCGCCGCGCAACACTGACAACAAAATGAACGGAAAATCATATTACAATCAGAAAAGCTTTATTGTCATTCTACCGCAGGATGAAAATGGAGCAGACACTGTCCAAGAGACATAGAAAAACAAGGACCAATGAGGCATATAAAACGTGAGTCCGCAGTAGTCTGGAGCTTCTGTAAGGTGAGCGCAATATAGATTTTGATATTTAAAAAAAACCGCTGCCATCACTTCACCACCACATCAAATTCTCCAGGTGCGCCATAATTGCAGGAGATATAGAGCAAAAAAGGCAACACATAAAAAAAAAAAAACCCTGAAATTTTAACATTTCAAATATAACTTAAAAATGTAATCATGACGATTTAAATACAATAAATAACAGCTAAAATGTCAATAATTAATTGTATCGATTAAAAATAATGTAAATATAACAATCAGTACAGCTTTATTTATGTGCAAGTTCTGTTCAATAATTCACATTTTAATTAAATATAAATCAAAACACTTTATTATTTCTGTTTAATCCAAATTCACTTCCAACACTTCAATTAAACACCTTTGAACAAATTAGTTTATATTTAGTTATAACAGTTTTTTTATGTATTCATTTAAGATGTACCCAAATTGCAATTCAATTTAGTTGTTATTTAAAATATAATGACTTAAAATTTTTAACTAATGAGAATGAAGTGTCAATATAAAATACTGTTTATACTATAAGCTTTAGTCTCATTTGAATGTCATCAATCAAGTAATCAAATTTGTAATCAAATATCATATAAATATAAAAAAATCACAACAATTTTCAACTAAATAAAATATGAAACAAATATTCTCATTTAAATGAAAAAATCAACATAAAAAATATTAAACAACTTTTTTCATTGCAGTTGAATTAAAAAAAAATACAACAGTCATTTAATTAATTCAATATCTAAATTATTTTGAAACCAATTCAAAGTACATTCAACTGACTTCGACCTTCATGAGAAAAAAAACAATTACGTATCAAATCATTTCCGACTAGATTGAATAACTTTTGCGCATAATTTACGCAATACTTAATACACAAGAACCATATATTGACTGACCCATGCAGTAGCAGAAGAGAACCAGGAAGAAGCCGAGGAAGATGTTAGGCGTCATCATTGCGCCTTCTGACCAAAAACAAGCTGCCGCTTGTCTTTAAATACATTCTGAAGCCAACTTTCACTTTCACTTTTGACATCTTCCCACTCGAAACTCCCTCAATTTATTGGCACGTTGTGCTGCCGGGCCTGGCCTGCTTCCACTTATCCATATGCGTCTTATGTGGGTGGGAAATTCCTATCCCCGGCCCATATCACCTTCATGTGGAGGTTGACAACCTGACGTGACAACCAACTGTGGAAATATGTCAGGGAAAAAGAACACAGAAGGAACATAAAATTTGTTCAATTTGGGCTTTGCATAGATGACACAGTGTCACAAATCAATAAAAGACTCGGAAACTAGATAGGACTTTGACCACTATTGCGCTGATCTCAACTACAGAGAGCACGAGAAGGCTAACTCCATTTTCCTGTTTTTCAAGGTCAAGTTCAGAAATGAATCAAAAAGGGGGCGTGTTGATCAGATGAATTCTTTTCGGGTGGCTTAGTTCCATTTTTTTCCCTGATTCATCATTGCAACAGTGGGCAAATGTGACTTGTTAGGAATCAACAGTACATGTCATGGGTGTCAAACCCAAGGCCCGGGGGCCGGATCCGGCCCGCCACATTTTTGCCTCATGCTGATTTGACTTCAACTTTCAGACTTAACTAATCAGACTTTAACTTAAAAATCAAGCGTTTTCTTATGTAGGGCTGCACGATTATAGCCAAATAATAATTACAATTATTTTGGTCAATATTGAAATCACGATTATTCATCGTGTTTGGTCAAATATTTATTTATTGCCCTTTAAAAAAAAACAAAAACAAAAAAAACAAGCATTATATGGACAAGGTGTCAAGGCTTGATACTTACAAATAATAATAAAGTAAAATAGAGTAAACAAAACAAATGGCACATGGCAGCACAGATAACTTGCTTTAGCTGAGTACAACCCAATGAAAAAATAAGCCTACTTAGAACTAAGCACATTATTTACTTTTAAGCAAATTTGAATCAATTAGCAGTCAAAACGTCATTTTCGGTCATTTCAAACCGAATATATGCCAATCGGACGGCATACTATATTAGGAATCAAATGAGAAACTGTATGCTCATGCAAACGTGGGAAACAATGCCCCCTCGTGGTAGGATGGCAAAGTGCTTGATTTGATATGTAATAAAAAAGTGCTTGACTTTTTAAATGTTAATATCGCCGAGGATCACCTTAATAAATCGTGGCAGCCAATATCGTGATCGCGATTAAAATTCGATTAGTCGTACAGCCCTATCCCAAACTCTTTTGAACAGTTTTTGCTGGCCACTAATTTTAAAACTAGGTCATTCCGGCCTTCTGACAAAAACTATAACTTCAATGTGGCCCACTATCAAAATGAGTTTGACACCCCTGCGATAGCTCAAGTAATTAAGTACAGTATTGCTTTAACATCTAGTGAATTCTTGATAGCGGGGATGGCAATTTTCACTTGATTTTTCAGTGTGCAGCGAGAGGCAAAATGGCCGCCCCCTCAGATGGATAAAAATGGGAGTATTTTGCTCCTTAATTAATATTCCACAAACAGTATTGATCATAATATTAGTGTCAAATAAAACATTTGGGGTTGACTCCCCTTTTAAATGCAGTAATGGACCGTATGTCAAATATGACCTGGACCTTCATTTAGACCAGAAAATTGAATTAGTCCGGTGGCTCAGATATCAGCGACATCCAAGAATGCATTTCCTGTAAACGTGCCTCATTTGTTCGAAATTTGTTTCAGTTCTATTTTGATTCCCGATTCATCTGTGTAACACATGGCCAACATTCCGAAAAGTTCAGATTCAGAAATTTCTAATCCAGGAAAATCAAAGTAGATCAAGTTGGGCTTTATTGTTCTGTCATGTAACTTATTAAGCACGTTAAAATTCCGTTGAGTAATAATTTCACTTTCATCACCACTTATCTCATCATTAAAAGGCAAATAAAACATTAGAATGTATTTTCCCCCCAATAAAAGTGTCATTCGACATGCAAAGTAAAGAAACATTTTCTGACTCACTTTCTCGATGCTCTGGAATTTGTGCAAGGAAATAATTCCCAACACATAATAATCATAAAAATTCTTAAGTTGGCCTTGTGCTCAAAGGTCAATCGCAGCTTAGGTAACAAAACCAAACCAATGTAATATAGAGATTTATCATCTATTAAATTATGCTAACATTAAAATCCACTCACAGCAGGACCTTTTAAGAATCATGTCATCATACTTTATTCGTACAAACATAAGCACAAAAAGTTGACAAACTTCAGACAAATGCAGAGCGGTAGAATGTTTTTTTTTTTTTTTAAATAACCAACCATTTAAACCATCAACAGCAGGAGATTAAAAAAAAGTAAACAATTGTGAAAATTTCACAAAATCAATAAGACCCAATCACAGTAAGATTCATAACTTTAACACATAAAACAGCATTTAACGGCCATGGAAGACAAAGGACAATAAATATACAGTAAAAATCAAAAAGATGATGTTATGCATTCCCCTTTTTTTCCTCTCCTGTGAGAAAACAGGTGGAATATGAATAGGAACATTTTCGTATCAAAAAAAAAAGAAATATGAAATTTCTTCTAGTAGTCGTTATTTCTTATTGTGCTTGTTCCTTTTGTCCAGGTAATCAATCAGCGCTTGAACACACTCGCTCTCGTTCCGTGGTGGGGCACAAAGATTTCTACCAGCCTTGGTCACAAAACTACAAGAAATAACAAGAAGTAAAAAAGAATTAGAATGTTTTGCAGATCATAAAATGAATTCACAGGATTTGAACAAAAATTAAACAGCGACAAAAACAATTAAGCCATTTTAAAAGATATTCGAATTGAACAACAATATTGTTATTATTGAAATAAAAATTGACTTTTGACATTTTTCAAAAATTTAAATAATTATTATTTTATAATCATGTCAAACGTTGCACATTTATTATTTTTAAGTCAACAAAATAAACATTTTTTTGACAAATAAAAAATAAAATACCTAAATAATTTAAATATTTTTAAAAACAGTAAAATGTCCTTTTTTAAAAATTACATATAATGAGATGAATGAACAAAATATTTCCAAATAATTTCAAACTATTTTCAAAAAATTACAACTAAATGTACAATTATGTAATATTTTAATTATATCATTACAAATACAAATAGTTTAAAATGTATTTTTTAAAACGTTTAATTTTTAAAAATAATTTTTGACTTAGAACCTACAACTGCACAATCATAAAATATAAAAAATATTTTAAAAAATAAAACGTGTGGTATATATTAAAAAAATAAGGCTTATAATTTCAAAATGTAAACACTAAAATATAAAATATGTCCATTTTTGGCGCTTACACAGTAGCGCTGTGTTTGCATCCCTTGCCGGCTTCCTGGTTGTAGTAGCTGGCTATAATTTGGCGAGGGAAGCACTTCTCACTGGTGGCTAGACAGCAGCTCTCCAGCCTCTCACCTGTGGGGAAGAACAACATGGCAGGATGTCAGAAACAGGAGGTCGCGGACAAGCCGCTTCCCATCGGTCTTACCCGCTGCCGTGTGAAAGCAGAGGAACGCCACGAGGAGCAGAGCGACGAGTCGAGAGTCCATGATTTGTTGGAGCTTGTGTGCTGGATACTTTGTGCTGGTCCATGGCTGAATTTATACTGTAGATGCAACGAAAGTAAAAGTCACATTCCTCACCTCAGGTGGCGGAACGGATACGTGGGCCTCATGTTCACGTCCTTGCCAAAAAATTTTCCTTCCAGATCATTCCCCCCGAGGCCTTTATTGCATCAACTGGATGCACCCTTCATTAGGAGGGTTGAAGTCTCGACGTTCATATCGTGAGAAGACGCATAAAAAGTTTCAAGAAAGCCAAGCTTGACAAGAATCGAGAAGTGTGACAATGTGAGGAGGATCAATTCCTTCATTTCCGAGGGGTCACTGAATATTTTTTAAAGTTCAGCCTTCTGAAGCCCATTTCACTTAGCAACATGAACCTTTTTTTCTTTTTTTTTAAATATATACCCTGAAGCCTGTTTCAGCAGTTGACAAGTCTCATCGGCAGACCCACAAAATTGTTTCGGGAAGCCATTCCTGAAATGATACAAGAAGTCTGACGTTTTGGGCTCAATGTGACTATTTCCAGGGATCCTTCAAAGACAAACTCCTTCTAAAGTTTGTCATTTTAGCCCCTTAAGCTCGTTTTACCAAGCAACATGAAATTTGATGGGAATGTCTATCATGAGTAGACCCTGAAAAGATCTCGAAGAAGCCATGCTTGACAAGAAACAAGAAGTGTGACATTGTGATGAGGATCAATTCCTCCATTTCCAAGGGGTCATTGAATATTTTTTAAAGTTCAGCCTTCTGGAGCCCGTTTCACTTAGCAACATAAACTTTAGTGCCTGTCAGGTGCAGATCCACAAAATTGTCTCAGCATGAAATTTGATGGGCACGTCCATCATGAGGAGTCCCCGAAAAGATCTCAAGAAACAATTCCTGAAAAGACACCAAAGGGTTTCCATTTTAAGTTCCATTTGGGTTACTCCACGGGTTCTTCAAAGAAGAACTTCTGCAGTAAACTTTGGTCTCTGTCAGGTGTAGATCCACAAAAATGTCTCAAAATCTCTCAACATGAAATTTGATGGGCATGTCCATCATGAGTGGACCCTAAAAAGATCTCAAAAAACAATTCCTGAAAAAACAACAAAGGGTTTCCATTTTAAATTCCATTTGGCTTACTCCACGGGTTCTTCAATGAAGAACTTCTGCAGTTTTTTTGAAAACACAGCCCTGAAGCATGTTTCACTTCACAATATAACATTTGGTAGACCACTGAGTCATTAATCGACCCACAAAAAGGTCTCGGAAAGCCACGGCTATAAGGAAACAGGAAGTTTGCCGTTTTGGTTCACAGCGGCCTTTTTTTTTTTGTCAATTAATCCAATGCTAATTCACCTTTAAAGACAAACCAGCTGTTCTTCTAATTAGAGTTCAGTCCTTGAATCCCGTTTCACATGTCAACCTGAAATTTGGTGGACAACGTCTAGCACGATTGGACCGCCAAAAAAAAAAAAAAAAATCTCAGAAGCCAGTCTTGAAAAGCCAGTCTCCCATGTTAGAGGTAATTTGATCATTATGTGTGTTTTTCCTTCAAAGGAGTTTGGAAAAAAAAAACCGTGGCGCAGTTCAAAATAACTCAAAAAACTCAAACAACAATTTGAGTATGTTGATTCAAAGTTCACAAAAAGTTTGCCGTTTTGATTGAACGTCCCAGATATACATAGCCATTGGTATGCATACTTGTGCAAACGCATCATCTCACTCGTTTTATTTACTTCCCCTTGTGAAGAAATTGCATGTTTACTTTCAAATGAGTTATACAAGCTCTAGGATACGTGAGTGGAAAGTTTTGCAATGATTTGATTTCTCTTTTGTTTCATCAAAAACATCTGGCATTTGAATCGGGGTGTGCAGACTTTTGATAGCCGCCGCATGTGAAAGATTTGTTGTGTGTGCGTTTTTATTTGCGTGTTTGTGCTTGCTTGCCAATCAGATAAAAAAGAAGACACTTTTGCCAAGTGTGATGAAAGAGGTCTGTAAGATTCAAAATGATGATGATAACGACAATGAAGGTTTGGTTTTATGGGCTTTAGAAATCACATGATTTCTCAAGACTCAGTTGTGTTTAACTTTCCCTTCGGTGCAATAAAAGCAAACACATGAGAAAGTTATTGGCAGGAAAAAGATCATTTGATGACGATAAAAATGAGTAAAAACTAAGAAATTCCCACGCATACGCTATACATCAATCTAAAACAGCAAGTAACCTTTTGGTAAAATTGGGTAAGAAAATCCCTTTTCCTTGGGGAAAAAAAATCTTGCAATGACTTTTTCTTACAAATTATGTCACAAATTTAGATTTTTATTGAAAAATATTTTCTTGTTGAATAAATGTTTTTTTCCTTTAAAAATCTTCAAAATTAAACATTTTTTTCAAACTAAAATAGTTCTTAAAAGAACCTTTTCTTTTAGCAACATTTTTTTCTTGAAAGTTTTTTTTTCTCAAATTACATTTTTCCTCATTTTAATGTGTAATCCCAGTTTTACACAAATATATCTTCACCCCGAAAAAAACTTACAAACTGAAAAAAAACCCTTTAAAAGAATATCATCTGTATTTTTAACCAGTATCAGATTGAATACAACTTTTTGCTTGAACAAGTGCGGCTTTCTTAAAAAAAAAAAATACGGCCTCGTTATGAGAAAAACATCTTTATAAGAAATGTAAACTTTTTCTTAAAAACATTTGGCATAGGGATTTTTATGATTTTTAAAAAAAATCTACAAATTTCTTTCTAAAATAGAAACTAAAAAAGTGAAAAGTATTGAAACTTTTTTCTCATCCATTTTTTTTTCCAGAAAAATGCACAAATTTTTCTAAGATTTCTTTTTAATAAAATTAACTTTGTTTCTTGGGAAATGAGCCTTAATAAACTCATATTAAGAGAATCAGACTGGGAGGATATTGTTTCGCATTTAATGGAAAAATCCACCTGAAACATGCCTTGAGGAGAATTCAATCATTATCGGCATCAACATGAAGAGTCATGTGCCACTCCTGCTTGTTAAAAAAAACAAAAAACCTCTTTCATTTCATGTAAATGGTTTTTGCTTCAGTGAAAGTCAACATCCATTTGTGATCCTTGGCCAACATCCCGAAAAACCAGTAGCAGTTCCTGGAAGCATTCTGATTTAAAATAAAATCCACAGCATCTTCTGATACCACTTTATGGAGTGAGAGGAAATTGGGTTGACTTGTCTATCATGAAAAGACGGACAAAAAATGTAAGGGATCCGTGTTAAAAAACTTAAAAAAAGAGTCACCCAATTGAGTTTGAAAACAAAGTGAGATTTGGTGGGGATGTCTAGGGATGCACATAACTGGTACACCGGTGCACATGCGAGATAGAAATCACTGATGCGTGCTTCACTCTGTGCATTTGTGTACTTAACTTTCCCCCATGACAACAACTGAGCCTGAGCTGCACATTTTTTTTTCCTGAAAAAAGGCACCTCACAAACGGTGCCCTGCTAATGTGGGAGTGACCTGAGAAGGACTTTGAAGAAGACTGCTTCTAAAGATAGAAATTGTGCGTATTAAATACTACGTTCTGGTACTCATGTGAGTGACCCTACTAAAAAATGATGTGCACCCCTGGACATGTCGGTCATAATAGAGTTCACAAAAATGTCTAAGGGAACTGTGTCCATAATATATTGTGAAATTGGCCCTTTTGGTTAAAACGGCCATTTTGCAAGCTTTGTTTGAAAGTTTGAGAAAAAAAATCTGTCCCTGAAAACACTTTCACTGACACATGGGAAAGTTACATGTGTATCAAAACAAATAAACGGGTAAACTAGAAAGACACGTCACAGTAAATGAAGCTATGTTGCCTAAACCAGTGGTACTCAAATTGGGGTACGTGAAGGCATCTCAGAGTGTATGTGGGATTTTAAAAAACAAATCTAATTGAATCCTTTTTAATTCTGTGATAGGAACAGTACGTTTTTCATTTCAAAATTAAGAACAAATTAATTTGAACATGAATCAACATTGCTGAACTGTTGTAGTGACTCCTTTGCAAAATTTTGTATGCTTTTATTTCATCAAGTTTCTTTCAGATTAACATTGTCACTAATGACACGTTTTCAGTTAGTTAGTTTCCTGAAATGTCATGATCATGTTTATCCAGGCGAGAGGCAGATATACAGGCAGACATGTACATCATACAAACATATGGAATTGAAAGAGAATTTGCCAGTACAAATAAGACTTGTACAGCAGTTTCACTTTCACAATTTTAGGTTATGTGGATGTGAAAGCCTGAAGGAAAAAAAGCATGATGATAAACATCCTGAACCACAATTTAAATATTTTGTTAAAGCAACATCCTGTCCATATGTCTGTTCCTTGTAGGAAAGGACAACTTTACTCAAGGAGGTGTTTTCCTGCTAGATTTTACACATCAACAGTTGAGGTTCTGAAAATGGTTACAATACGTTTTTTCTTCAAACTGTTGCCATCTAGAGGAGCCAAAAATTACAACGGGTGGTTCATAAAGCAAGGTTGAGGCTTTATTTTCCAACTAGTTGGCTCCCTTCAAAAAAGAAAACATCAAAACAAACACAAAAAGGCTTGAAAAATAAACAAATTCTTTTAAAAAATTGCAAAAAAAAATTAATCAGAGGAATCTGCCATAGCTGAATCGCAAGTATGCTAAGAATATACTTCAAAGTCTTGTTTTCACTGACCGTGCTCTACTTTACTTTACTCTTCTTGACAAAAGCCCAGTTCCGACTGAGAAATTTACCCGACTCTACTTGCTTTTTTGGTTCCTAGTTGCCCAGTTCCAAAACATGACATAAATGCTTTGCATTTATAATTGATTGGTCAGAGTCAGATTTGATTGTTCAGCAGCGAAAAACGAAAAAAAAAAAAAAACACAGGGACAACAGCCACCATTAACGACGAACAACGAAGAGAAGAAAAATAATGAAAAATGTTATGCTTCCAAAACCTTCCTTTGCTGGACTTGAAGTAAATATCATCTTCTGGTTGATGAAACATTCCAAAACAGCCACAACCCAAGTGCCAGGTACAAAAATTCTTCTCTATTGTAGCTACCCTTTCTCTCACAAGTCTGTTAAGACTGTGAAAACATAAAAAAAAATTGTCACTCACTGTACACTGTTTCTACTTATTGTAAAAAGGGTTTAGGTACCCAGAAAAATGCTGCTACATCTGAAGATTTGTATTTATTACAAATTATAATTCGAAATGTGGATAGTTTTAGCAACACTCGTGGAAATTAGTAGACAAGATTTGCTTTGTGGACCACACAAAATGATGTAGTGGGCCGGATCTAGCCCCCGGGCCTCAGTTTGATATCAGTGTCACCGGGTTCGTTATTTGGCGAGTGGGCTCAAATGGAGGTGGCAGTCTTTACTGTGGCCCAACGGCGCCCTCTTGTGTCCGCTTTTGAGTGTCCTTAGTCGGCCTTGTCTTCTTCCTTCCCCCCCGGCAGATGTCAGCTTCGCTCCTCGGCGTGTCGTCCCCGACGAGCTGGCTGCTCTCTCAGTCAGTGCTCAGCTCTCCTGGAGGGATGCTCGCGGACCGGCTGGTACGTCGAGAAGGTCTACGCTAAGCTTTTTTTGTGTTGTGTATGAGTGCGTGGCTCTTAAGCGAAAAAATAATGGGCACCGGCCGGCGGTGAAGCATCATCGGCGGGAGCGGCGGACCAAGTCGTCCCGCGTATCCCTATGGATGTACGTGGAGGCCGCCCGCCTGGAGCAACTCGACGTGCCGCCGCAGTCCTGCCCTCTCATTCCGGGCCAAGTGTTTTGCTGTGAGCGCTACTCGGCCGGTGAGTCTTGCGTGCTAAACGGAGGTTTTTCGGGGAAGCTAACAGGCTAGCGGGCGACTTAGCACAAACAAGCGCTGTGCATCTCGGCTACTTCCCCACACCCATTTCGGCCTTAATATATTTTATCCGTCGTCGTTTTTTTCCATTCATGTTGTGATAGCTACTGTATTATTTTTCATAACAGAGGGCACATAAATGTCACACTTTATTAAATGTCGCGAGTGATGCTAGCGTGATAAACTGGTGGCTAGCAATCGGACCTCCGTGCACAGGAACGCCGCCTCCCGAGTTGCCTAGACCCGGGAGGTGTTTTATGGCTCGAAGAAGCCCGAAGCGTCGCTGCTACGGAGGCAAGCGAGTAGCCGACACTCGGGGACGCCTCTGATTTAGCAGACAAACATGACGGGGGTGTGGGGGAGGGGTGTTACGGTCACGGTACCGGATGGCTGGCTCGGTTCGAGAGTGACGTTACAGAGGAAATGACTGGCATTTTAGTTCGCTCGCGTCGGGCCTCGGTGCGGTTTTATGGCGGTCGACATGGGATTCGCTGCGGGATTACTACCGGCGACGAGCCTCAGTCTGGTGGAAAATGTGTGCCTGTGTGGAGCTCACTTATCTGTTTCATGTGTAGTAGACACACAGCAGGGTAGTTGACGTATGCCGTCATGGAAACATGCGTTATATATGTGAAAATGAACATGGTCAGATACGTGTTACAAACAGATAGCGGGTTGCGTTCGTGTGTAGCGCAAACGCGATTGTTTACATTTCCTTTAATAGCAACACATTAACGCGTGATTACAGAAACTTGGTGATTTTAAGCATACTGTGACGCAATCACATTTTTCATGTGTAACAGCGATATGATTCTATGCAGCTATATAATACAATAGAAGCATTTTATTGGTTGCGTGTCTGGCACAATCATGGTCATAGTCGTTGCACACCTGTACAATGACAATAAAGTCATCCTATTGTATTTTATTCAACATATGAGGCGTTACATGAGTAACTGTGCGTTACAAAAGAGGCTGTTTACATGTACCATGATGCTACATGTGTAATAGAAATAGGATTTTTTTGTACATGAATATTAGAATCAAATTCAAGCATTCTAAAAATGTCTTGCTACATTGAAAGATGCAGTACCATATACATTGTTTTCAATCGAAGCCTCATGAACCACTTGTGATAGTTTTAAAAAAACATTCCTTTCCACCTTTAGACTGGTTAGCACATCCGCCTCACATGCAGACGTCATGGGTTTGCTTCCAGCTCTGGCCTTCTTGTGTGGAGTTTGCATGTTCTCCCCACGCCTGTGTGGCTTTCCTCCCAGATTCCCACTCTATATCCACTATATTGCCTGTATACTTTATATTGTCCAACCATCCATTCTTTTTTCATAGCTGCTTATTTTCCCTAGGGCCACTGGCTTGCTGATGCCTATCCCAGCTGTCTTCAGGTTGAACAACAATTCACACACCCAATCACACCTTAGAACAATTTAGAGTGTCCGATATACCTAGCATGCTTATTTTTAGAATGTGGGTGGAAGCTGGAGTGCCTGGACAGAACCCCCACGGGCTCGGGAAGAACATGCCGGAGTGAGCTGGAATTGAACTCTATACTCTGAACTGTGAGGCAGATGTGTTAACCACTCTTCTACTGAGCCACCCACTCAATATTGTCCTAAGGTGTTATTGTGAGTGTGAAAGGTTGTTCATCAGTGTGTTCCTTGCAATTGGCTGGTGTACCACACTTACTTCCTAAAGTCAGCTGGGATAGGCTCCAGCAAGTCTGTGACACTCATCAGGATAGGTGATAAAGATAATGAATGGATGTATCTTTGAACCAAATGTGCCATCCAGAGGAGTAAAAAAATGACCAAAAGTAGTTTGTGAGGCTTCACGTTCCCATCGTTATTATCGATGTTACACCAATATTTGCAGCCGCACCATTTATTCGAAACTTATGACAAGTTTCAGAAGTATAATTCTAACATATGACGTGCAAGCTACTTATGATTTCACATGTGGAAGTGAAACATGTTTAAAATCCACAGTAGAAACATGGTTATGTTTAATGTGTGGTAGGAACAAAAGTCGGCATGTGTTTTGAATATACATGGTATTAAACCTGATGTTACATGTAAAATGTCGAACAGAAGTATGTAATTGTTTACACATTTATTAACATTTGGTAAACTTTATTAAACCTATTATGTCACACAGTCTACTTTCTAGTCGGTAAAATATGCCTAGGGTTCATGTATCAGTAATTTGTATTAAAAATTAGTGACAGGAACAGTACATTTAAAATTACAAGCAAATACATTGGAACATGACTTTATTGCATACATATTAAAAATTAGTAACAAAATAGTATAGTAAGTGCTACAAATAAACAATATACATGTATATAGTTGAATAACATCATAAATAAGAAAAAAGGAAAAAGGAAATTTTATTTACCTCTGGAGGGACATGACTTGAGCTAGTTATTCCCTAGCGCTGGTAGCCTAGCCTAGCCTTCTTCATATTTCTTGATTATCTCCAGCTTCATTTCCATACTAACCATCTTCTTAAGTCTCCCTATAACATCACTAGTCAATCGTGACTAACCAATTAAAGTTTGAATAAAGCACTAAAATGCACAATAAATATGATATTGTAAGCACTCACGCAAAATCAAGTCTTTAGCATATCGGCATCTTAGTGACACCATGGCGCCGAACAATAGCAGACCAGCATCTTAGTGATGCCGACCAATAGCAGACCAGCATCTTAGGCGCGGCGTGACACCGCCCAATAGAAGACCAGCATTTAGTGACATATGCAGTGACGCATGTTGTGACTTATGAGCGTGGTGCGACTCGCAGTCATATGCACACACACTGACTGCCAGGTTTGAATTTGGTAATTGTGCTTGATGCCGTAAAGCGGGAAAAATGCCGTAAAGAGGGAATGGAAAAAACTTACGATTCCATGTCGTAATGTGAAAAAAAACGTAAGTCAGGGACGCCGTAACACAGGGATACACTGCCGTATTAACTAGGAACAGAAGTTAGAAGTGTAATGTACGTCATCTTTCAAACATCATGTAACAAGTCTCATACTATTACAAATTACACGCGTAACAGAAAAAAGCGTGATATAAGATACGTTACATATAACAGAAACATAATGACAGACTGCTTATATAGTACAACAGACTCATAATAGCAGGTTACGAATGAGGCAGAAACTTAATGACAGATTACATACAGTATGTGCGTGAGATGTGTCGAACTTAAGTCACTTACAGTGACGTTGGTTGACACGTCGCACCCGAAGCAAACTTCCCTCGCATGTGTATGTGCAGTCACACACTCGGGCCGTGTGTAAACTGCTGCTTGTTGTGCTTCTTGAGAAGAGGCAGCCATAGAAGCGTGAGAGGAAAAAATAATAATTAGCGCCCGGGGGAGCTTGTTGTCCCGCTCGTCACCTGAGTAAAAAAAAAAAATAAAAAATCGTGCTGCAATTTTCTTGTTTTGCTGGTGGGTGGAATCACTCCAGATTAAAATTTTGAATCTTTTTTTTTTTTTTTTTTGACAGAAGACAGCACTCTTCAGTGTTTTGTAACAGTCAGTCTTTTTTAAAGTAAACATTTTGTTTTCAATATGAAATCAAGACACCTGTTTCAAAACATGCTTATGATTGCTGATATGTAATGTTTGTTACAGTGAATATGTGATCCCAAAACACTTAAATATAGTTTATACTAAATTAATATGCTCACAAGAATTCCTGCACATTGCTAAAATACATGGTAATAAAAAATATACGTTTTATATTTTTTAATATATCAGCTATGTAAACTTTGATAATCAATTAATCTGGTAATTATTTTCTGAATTAATCAATGAATCAGATTTGAAAAAGTTTTGTTTATCATTTGTTTATTCAAATACAGGACATTATTTCAAATTGTTAGTGAAAAAAAACTCATTATGATTCAGTTATATCCTTGGTACTTAACATGTTGGACAATAGGGTAGGATCATTGTTTTCAAAGTGAATGCAAAGGTTATTTAAGTTTTACTTCAACAAAATTTTCTTTTTCATAGAGGGCGACAGAAAGTGTAGAGTAATTATGAATTGCACGCTGAAATGTTGAGGATTTGGACAATTTTATATGAAAAATGCTAATGCTCTAAATGATTCATTGATGAACAAAAATCATTTACGATTAATTTTGATTATTCATTAGTTTTCATTTATCAATTAACCATTGCAACTCTAGTGGCCTGATATTGGGCCACGGACCAGTAGTTTGGGATCTAGAAGACCAAAAACACAAATGTAAGGGCATATATTCTTTATCCTCTGCCGAAAGACTTCTGTGAAATACTGGCCCCTGTTGGCCAAGTAGTGCACATTAGGAGAAGGTACAATGAATTCACTCATTCACTTCTATTGTTAGCTATTTTGGTCAAAAATCACAATGAACTGGGATGGCAGTGAATGAATTAACTTATTCACTTTCTTGATGTCTATAGCAGTCAATGGCAGTAAGTTGAATGTGATGCGAAAAGCTCTTAAAAATTCTTTACGTTCTATTTACTATGTTCTATTTACTCGTTGAAGAGCATTTACTACTTTTGCCTGTCACTCGTCACTGGCATGGATAAATGAACAAATAAACATTATTTGGAGAAAATAAACACAAATCTTTTGCAGAACAATTCAATAACATTGAAACAGTGGTTGTGAATCACTGCTTTTAGGATTTGCCTTGCAGCCATCGCAGATTTTACCTCCAATCACAAGAAAATACCCCCTGGTGTTTTGGAACTGGTTTTTCCGGTGTCTCGCATTTTTAAAATCATCTTTATTATTTGACATGACACAAGTTGCGAGATAGTAGAGCAAGTAAATGAGTGGCAAGGTTCATCTGACCTGGTTTTGTTTCCTTCTTGTAAAACGTTTGGGATCGGACCCAATGGGGACTTTGGGCGAACGGGTGTGGCCCAAGCTACAAGGCTCCCGCTGTTAAACGAGCATTACGAGTGACACTCCAGTTACGTGACAGAGAGGCAAACACGCCACAAGAAAAGGCAGCGCTGCAACAAAACCACCAATGGTATCTTTTTACTTGCTCGAGGGCTTCTTAGGGCGGAGAATGTAAACTTGTACAGTTTCCAAGTCGGAGTCTGGAATTACACTGCTGATCTTAATTACCATTTTCTACTGTTTATTTTCAATTTGTTTCATTCACTGGATACATGAAATGAAATGAATTTTAGGTCTCAACCTTTAATCTATTATCAAAATGATCATTAATTCATTCAATTATACATTTATTGTCGAGTTGCACCTCTAAATATAACAATTACAATGTGAATTATAGGCAGAACATTTGACTCTTTTACAATACTTTGTTCTTTAGTATGCTTTTAACGTAACTTTAACATAACAACCGTGAAAAATCTGCAAAAATCAACCATTTTCTTAAATATAATATCGACTTAAATAATTATGTAAGGGAGAAATGTTTGATTGTCATTATCTTTCGCTTTAATGTGTTTGAAAAACAATGAGTAAAAAAAGTGTTTCTTTCATAAAGTGTCATGGAAAGTCAACTTTTGGAGCTTTAACCCATCTTCCAATGTTGATTTCGCATCCTAAACACTCCCAATTGTTATTTTCTAAGCATTCCTTGCTTATTTTGCGCTCTTGCACCAGCCCCATTCGTGCAGATGAGAACAGCTTGAAATGCGCTTATGAGCAAGACAGGAGCAATTCGTACCCCCCCGCGCGCACTACCTGTGCTAGAGAAAATACACACCTCTCTTATCCACGTCTTTTAGTTTCTTTTTGGTTGAGGAGGAGAGATTTTGCATCGAGTTGGCCAAGTAAACAGCCACGCTTCGTTTATTAGCTACAATGTTTTACTGTAGAAATGCTGAATTGGCCAAAATGTGTCTTTGGGAGCACGCAGCTAGACAATTAGCGTCAGTAGTAAATAGTTAATCCGTGGGCGGACCTATTGTTATAAAAACTGGGTTCCTATGGGGACTGATTTGATAGGAGGAACGCGTGTTTGTGAGAGTGATGTATTGACGATATTTCACATTTTAATGTCAGTAAAACACCTGTTTTTGAACCTCGTATTCACGCTGTTTGAATAGTCTCTAGAAATATCGGTACCATAAAACTCATATTTAATCAGAAATTAAATTGACAATTCACAGAAAGTAATTTATATGCACATATTACACTGTGGAAATAATAACATGTAATGTTATAGGCCCTTTAAAGTGCTTACGTATACCAGCTGAATCAATTGCTCACCTGATTATTCTGTTGGACTCTGTTTGATTTAAAAAAAAATCACTGCAGCTCTACTTACATGTGCTTTAGTAACATAAAGACAAATATAAATTACAGCTTTTGCTTAATGACAATGATACATGTGTAGCACAAACTTATTCTATCTTGAATAGTACATACCACTGGTGTAAGCCATTATTTTGGATTTATGAATATTTTGCTCTACACCAGCAATACTATAAAATACTGGCCTTGGTTTGAATCAGTGGGATGTATTACTTATAAGTCCAGTCCAATTTGTTGAACTCATTCAGCGAGTGAATCCTGATGGATCTTGCACACGTACGTTGGAAGGTGATGTACTGTATATTACATACAAGACCGTGACTCATGTTTGCGCTTGAAAGTAACAATCACTGTAAATTTGGTTCACTTTTGACAACATAACACAGAGTACTTTGTGAAAACTGCACTTAAGTTCTCCACCCCCTATTTTCACACCTAAATGGCCCATTCCTCTGGGCGCACTGGCCACTTGCCTCCGCCAGTTCTTATTTCAAAGCCGCGTGCACCCCACCGGTGTCAGGGGGGGATCAGCACCAGACCCTGCAGGCCACAAACACACGCACGCGCGCGCGCGCACACACACACACACACACACACACACAGCGGGCCGGCTGGCAAACAAAGCCACTGGCACTGCCATGCTTCTCCTCTTCTCACGCCGATGCGAAGGGGAGGCATGACACCGGCGTCACTGGCACTGCTTCTTGTAGAAAAGACATCACAGAAGGAAGGAAAGGAAGAGGAGTGAGAATCTAACGAGAAAAACATCCCAAAATATTAATTGTCCCTGTGTGAAGAATAGGGATGCTGGCCGGGCACCTAGAGAATAGCAGGTAGGGATTAAAAACAACAGCCTGTCTCTGCGGCAACAGGGATGTTTACTGTGCTTGTGCTGCACGCTTGCCGTGTTTTGTTTTTCTCGAATTGCATCTCCCATTCGATCCTGTCCGCCGCACCCATTAACATTGTGGCCCGACATTAACATGGACGCAGCGATGCATGGGAGATGGTCTGGATCAGCAACCCAGCAGGCGGGAGGCAGTCACAAGCCATGATGATGTGGATGATGATGATGATGATGTGGAATTGTGCACCAGCCTTAAGATGTGAGTCTTTCTCATGAAGAGCAGCCAGGTCCCACTGTTTCCCAGGCAGCTTTGTGTTGTGTTTGTAGTGGAGATAACAGTCACGGCTTTAAAACAATGGTGACAAATCCAGTCGTTTACTCCAGGACAAAGAAACAGCCCATGTGTAAACTCAGTTTTTTCCCTCACCTTAATTGTATCAGGACTCTGCTCTTTGGTTGAAGATTTGCTACCTCAAGAGAAGTTGGAATAGTCTTGATTATGTCATGTTTAAGTTGAATTTGATGGTCCGGATTCCAAACTCAGATCCAAACTTTGCTGATCTGAAACGGGGGCACTCCCACCCAGGAAGTTATTAGATGTTTTGAACGTTATTTTTTTGTGTGTTCAAGGATGTTCCAATCACATTTTTGGCATCCTAGTCACTTGATTTTGAGTGCTCTGCCGATATGATTCTGGTTTCAGTGTATACAATGATTTTAAAAAGTCCTGGCTTCAGAACAGTTAAAACTGTCAGTGACAAGAGCTGTCAATCACTCATTGACAAATTTGAGATAACATTAAATGTGAAATTTGTGTGACTGTAGATTTTCTAATGGCTAATGTGGAAGTCATAGTCCTAAAACAGGTCCTCGAGTAATTTGAGTACCTTGATTAAAACATGCTTGAGGCATTTTTTTGTTTTTTGCCTTGCTTGTTTTACACATCAGAAAAAAGGTATCACTCAACAATTATTAATGCTCTGCATGACAGTAAAAAATGCCACAAATACAGTGAGAAGGCCAACTTCAAAATTGTTCACCAAACAGTTGGACGCAAGTGCCATGGCATGCTTTAATTTTGAAGTTTAATTTTGAAGTTCCCATCAGAATGTCACAGTATAATAACATGCTGTTTCAGCTGGCAAGTTCGTCTCATAGACTCTGAATATTTGGTTAAAACATAGAAAAAGAGATCTGAATACCAACAAGAATTGATAGCTGCATCCCTAGAAGATAGCATGGCTAACTAGAATTATTACACCTGTCACAATAAATACTTCATAGCCAAAAAAAAGCACACTGTATTTTATTTAATGCAAAAAAGTGTTCACTCGCTATTTTGCGCTTCATCTCCCGTGCTCTCAGTGCTTTGTGTTTTTCATTTAAAAAAACATATTGAGGAGAGACAGAGAGACGCACAATGAGAGTTCCCTGCATGCCAAAAAGATACTTTGACTGTGATTGCACATGCTACGGGCACTCCTCGGATGTCGACCTAGAGTGGAGCCAATTGCTGAGCAAACGTTATAACAGGGATGCAGAGTGTCCACTCAAAATTCCAATGTATTACAAAAGCATTCTAGGTAACATCTTCACAACATTTTCTTTCTTTCTCACCGCTGTCCTTCTGCAGCAGTTCTCACTCGCGTATGAGCTTCACTCAGAAAAAGCTCAGAGTAACAGTCAACAGCTTGAACATGACTGGCCAGGCAATCTGTCATTCAGCTCACGGGCAAGACGCATCTTGGCTCCTGGCGCGGCCAAACAATGAGGGCAGGAAATGTAATCCGATCCTGCCCAGGAGTTGTAATCCACTCCTGCCTTCATTGATCCATGAGGGCGATTTTCACATTTCAAAAATTGTGGTACCCCCATACACATGCATGAACATTTCTGAGGGGTGGATAGGTCATACTTTGCAGATCTCACTTTTTCCCGGGGGATTTTCGGTCCCCATAAACTGCGACAAACGAGGGAACACTGTATGACCATTTGCATGCATTTGTTTGTCATCAATGTTTGCTTATGTCATCAATGTATACTTGACCTATTTCTTCCCTCTTTTGTCAACTTATTTGCCACTGTGTGCATGGGCTCTCACTATTGGATACAAATTTCACAAGCATTTGCACACACACTCATGGAAGGACTGGCGTTTGAAAAACGATTCAGTTCTACTTCTCCTGTTGGCTTTGATTTTCCTTTATATTTGATTTAATTTAAAGGCGCGTTCCGTATCAAATTTTTGTAGTGATTTTCTTCAGAGTTTTTTATCACTTCTTTTCTTTTTACATTTCTGTAACTTTCCTACGCATTGGAAAAAATGTTCTTTTTTCCAAACAATCCAAACAATTGGATTGCAGTTGGGGACTTTAAACGTCCATAACAGTGAATGAGTTTAACATCACATCCCCGTCCCGAATTTCCGTTAGCCATCCCCTTTAACACAGCTGTCATGCTTGATTCTACGACGACCAGATTGACCTGATCTGACCCGGCCTCTGTGCCAGACAGGGAGAAAACTTTATTTTTACAGGTTGCATAAAAAGTGCTGCAGACAGCCTGCTTTGAATGGATTTGAATCTGTTTTGAATCTGTTTTGTCAGAAAGTGTGTGCACAACATTGCAAAATGTTTATATATGGCGTGTTAATGAATTTCAGGTTAGTCTTTTATCTAAATGTCGCTGTCAAACCGAAGCTCCCCGGTGCCCACGTTCTCCCGGCAAAGCGCGAGACGTTCCTGCAGTTACGTCACGTTCTCGCACTCCTTTGAAGACGTCGGGTTTTTCCGGGATGTGTTGCTGCCTTCATCTCGCTCACAAGTTGCCGCTAACTCCATGGGAGACGCTCATCGTATTTGACGTACACTTTGAACAGCGTCGGGAGGCTCGCTGAGGAGTTCGCATTCCACAGACGCATTCGGCTGACTTGTTTTGATTGTTGGGGAAATCAAAGTAATTTGTTCACAAAAAGCTGCTCTAGACTGGCTGAGCTCCTATTGGAAGCAGGTAGTGCTACAAGCTGACATAGCAAAACAAATTTGATCCAAAAAAAACTTATCTTTAAATACACACATTGTTCAAAGTCAGCGATTCCACAACTGCAGAACTAGCCCCCAATAACCGAACTTTTACAACTGAAGCATGCCGAGGACTTAGAAAGTGCTGCTATCACTTTACCTACTTCGCTTTAGCTGTGTTAGATTAGTCTGCGTACCCTCTCCTTTAGATTTAGCTGTCTGTGTGTAGCTTTAGCCATGTAGCTTAGTATAGCTTTACTTGCGTAGGATGTCTTTGGCAACAAAGCTTTGTCTGCATGACTTTACCCAGGGAAGGCTTAATTTTGGGAACAGAACCAATAAAGAAAAATTCTCTCTCTCCTTTGCTTGTTTGTCCATGTGTGCCGTATGCTGCCTTCTTGTTTAACATTTGTTCAGCCTGGTTTGCGGTCCCGGCCCTTTGCCCGGTGTTGATGCTCATGGAGTTATTTACATGCAGTTTCTGTGTCTCGGATCCTTCTTGTTTCATGTGTCGAGTGAACATAAAGACTGTCATATTGGATGTGTCACTTGAAATGGCTCGGCTCATGTGATTTTGGAGGGCTTTTATTTTGTCTGAATCAGGGTCTATTTATAACATGTCACCAGGTGCCGTGACGCCAGTCGTCCCTGCGATGTTCTTACAGCCATGACTCAGGGAGCATCATGCTGATTTGGGGAGGGGGGGGGGGGGGGGGGGGTAATAATAATTGTCTTATTTTCCCCAGACATTTTGTGTTGTACTGACAATCTTTCAAAACTTTCTATTTTAGCCGGTCTGGCTTCGCGCATGCTAAATGCTTAGCTGCTTGCTTAGCATCTTTGTGTTTTAGCATTGAAGGATCTGAATGTGAAATACAATTAAAGAAACTGAAGGAGACATCATGAGTGCTAGAAGTCTTTGATGGGTCAGTCATTACGATCCTAAACTTCACTTCCTGTCCTGTCAATTTGAGGAACTGTGAACCACAATAGCAGCAGATTTTTTTTCATATCCTGTTTCAAGTCTTTTCTATTCCTGAGTGAATGCGGACACAAGCATCAAGACTACACGCATGGACGCGTCTGTTGATTTAATGGAGTGAGCGCCGTGTGTGCTTCCTTTAAGGCATATGTACACAAAATGGCCTGTTTGTACAATTTGAAGTTAGATGCAGATTACTTACGTCCAATTTACTCTCAGAGGTTTAATATGGATTGAGAAGTAATCAATCAATAATAGTACATGCAACACAAGAATCAAGTGAAACAATAGCACATAAAACATGCAATTGGCATATTCGTTGATCTTAAACCATTGGACATCATTATTTCTGGTATATTTTTCACTAAGTTAGATAAATTTGCTATTTGGGAATTGTGCATGATTGGGTTACCACTTATTTGGACTTGCTGTAGCAGTTTGTGATGATTGACAATCACTGCTAATCATTCCTGAATATTACTTGTGGTATCATCCAGGGCTCAGTATTGGGGCCCAAGTTATTCATTATGTACTGCACATCGATGATATTTGTAAGTACTGCAAACAATTAATCTGTGACAATTGTTGACATTACAATAATTATACCGGTATGTATTTTGAACTGTAGCGTTTGGTTATTAATGATCTTGAAGCTAGGGGTGGGATCTAGATCAGACAGCAGTGCTCAATGCTCAAATCTGATTTTGTTTTCCAATATTATTTCGTATTTTTTCAGTGCAGAATTGTGATGTTTGTCGCTTGTTAGTCACATGCAGATCGGATGAAAGCGACCTGGCATGTTCAGACTGAAGTCAGATGACAAAAGATCGGATACGGATCGGTTGCAGGACCACATACAGTACTGTATACCCAAGTGGCTTGGGTCGCATTTGAAAAATGGCAAGTGTTGCTCAAACGACCATTACATGTTCAGATACAAATCCCGTAGGCGCAAAAAAATCTGAATTGGATCACTTCAAACTGCTGTGTGTACGTAGCCCTCGTATGACTTCTTCCTACTTTTTTGTTTTCTTTTGGAATTATTCTGTTGTAGAGATGTGTTTGTTTTGGTGTGTGTGTGTGTTGTTTTAACGGGTACATGTTAGAAATACACTTCAAACTACTTTGATGAAACTACCTGCTGCTTGCTTTCATTTCATCTGTAATCTAACATGCAGAAAACCACTGTCCCTAAATATTAATTAACTTTACCAGTCAAATATGTCAGGTAGGGTACTGAATACTAATATGATACTGTCTAGATGTTTTTCTCATGATTTTATTGGGCATGCACAAATACCACTTTTCAGACTGAGCCGTTACGTGAGGCTATTTTTCCCCAGATTTTTTTTTTTTCTCCCTTGGCCTTCTGAGGGCTTGGTTCAGTTGATACCGTAGTGAATTTGTGAAGCCCTTAAAGAATCTTTTGTCATAAAAGGCTAAATACACTTGACTTAACTATTTCATAATGATGAAAATGTGTGAATTTTATAGTATCACCAATATGAAACTTTTGAGTGGGTTTGGTGCAACCCTAGCAATTTTCCAAAGAAAAGCATCTCCAATACAAACCAATATCTATGTAGACGAAATAGATTCAAATTTATGAACATTAATTCACAAAATTAAATAATTTCATTTCTCAGAATAGTATTCTATACAGACCTTTTTCATATTCAGATATTGTTGTAGTAAGGGCAATACAAAGATGATTATACAATTAAACAATAATACAAATTTATTGGAAATTGGGAATTCTAATGTCAGTGCCTTGTGCTGATGTTTATGTGTAAGAAGGAATGAAGAAATGTTTAATAACATACAGACGTGGCAAATTTGAACTGTTGTTTACGGTTTCTCACGACTGATTCTCCCCCGCTTTCCTGTGGTACTGCAAAATATGCTCACTCGGTTAGACAATAATTTTTTCCCGTCGATATTTTTATTTTTTAACTGCAGAGATAATTTGCATCCGTTCTTTGTTCTGAATTTCGGCTTTGATAACATCTCCTAGCAACCGTCTAGCTTGTGAACAGTTGCCAGAAAAGCAGCCAGAAGTATACTGACAAACTATACTGCAGATGTTATTAAACATCAAAGAGATTGGCAGCTTGTTTGTGAAGATCAACCTTCTGCTGTGGACTGACGCATTGATCTGTTTGAATTTATTCATAATTTAACGTGTGAAACATCAGCCAACTAAGCTTTGAGATCAAACAGTAATCCAACTGATTCTCACCCTTGTTTTTTTCCTGGGAACTGCTTTTGTTCCATAGTACAAATAATAACTTTAGGTGGCTTTGTAATAGATTCCAAGTATTACCAAACAACCATCCATTTTCTTTAGTCGCTCACAAGGGTTGCTGGCGTGCTGGTGCCTATCCCAGCCGTCTTCGGGCAGCAAGTGGGGGACAAGTGGTACAATGCTGGGTGGGGTGGTTTACAAGGCGTGTTTACAATAGTTGCCAACTCTTTCTACGTCATTTTTTTGTCAGCAAGCGGCAAAATGGATATGTGTGGCTTTTGCTGCTTGATTCATATTACACAAACAGAAAATTAACCAGAATACTGTGTTTCGACTTGTGGGGGTGCATTGAACATAGCAATGTAAAGCAAGTTTTTGGGTTGACTTATTAAAGCAAGTTATGCACAAGCTATGAAAAAAAGTTCAATCTTTGAATGTTAAATTTACATTAGAATTGTATTAGTATGCACCATTTTTGTGTGATTTATAGTGTTATTTCTTTATGAAGTAGCTTTAGGTGGTTTACCAAATAAAGCAGGGGTGTCTAACTCATATTTATCAGGGGCCGCATTGTAGTTATAATTTTTGTCAGAGGGCCGGTATAATTGTGAAATCAAATCAATTTTAGGTGTGTTTGTCACACTTCTAACTAGTTTTGAAATAAGAGCCCGGTAAAAATTGTTCAAAAGAGATATTGGGAACAAAAAGTGCTTGTTATTTTTACCCCCAAATTTTGAAATGTTGAGGACAACTTGCAAATTTGGTATTTTAACCAGAAATTTGAAGTTTGCCCAGAATTTCGCGGGCCACATAAATTGATGTGGCCGGCCGGAACTGGCCCCCGGGCCTTGAGTTTGACACCAATGAAATATAGTGTCCAACACGTGTTTTGCATAGTCTCCCAAGAGCTTGCGTGAGTCTCATGAGCATTATTGGGTTGTGTTCAGGGCGAGCTTCGTCCTGAGCAAGCCTCTGAAGATGAACATGGTGAAGAGGATCATGGGGCGGCCGCGTCAGGAGGAGTGCAGCCCCCAGGACAATGCCCTGGGCTTGATGCACCTACGCCGCCTCTTCTCCGAACTCTGCCACCCTCCCAGGCACATGACGCAGAAGGAGCAGGAAGAGAAGCTCTACATGATGCTACCGGTCTTCAACAGGGTAAGTGAAGCCATTAACAAAATAGCTTGAATATATCAATTTCCCCCCAGAATATTCTTATACGATGGCCGCAACAAATGCTAAGACTGGCTAATGGTTAAACATTTAACAGCCGTTTACTAACCTGAGCTCAAGGCAGCTGATTCTATCTTTATTTGCTGACACTCGCATCACTCAGCAGGCCCAGCCCCGCCTTTTAAAGCCATACACAATCATGGTGCGAATTAATCAAATACAGTAGTGCACAACTTGAACATAGCTACCACAAGTGGATAATGATAATAATACCGACATATCACAAGATTTTATTTGTATCTGATTAGTTTATTGGTTAATCAAGTAGAATAATTAGTTCCATTAAATTGTATTAACTTATTCCCAACTGTCTATTGGACTTTTTTTTTGACCAATTAGGTTTCAGCATTTGTGTTGCTATGCCGATATAATCTGTCTAGGGTTTTCACAATTGGTACTGCTGGCTGTCGAACTTCATCTTTCAAATTAGTGTCATTATATTCAACAGTAGTATCATTTTACCATCCACTGAAGATCAGAGCCAAAACTGCAACAACCACCTCGGACTGGCAAAAAATGCTTCTAATGATTTGCACATATTAATACATTTAATAATTAGAATCTCTGGTGAATATGAAATCAGACGCAACCGGTTTGCTTTTTGTATGTTGCATGTTTTTGGTCACATTATTAGCTAAACATTTGCGGCGAACAGCTGCAGGTCATTCACATGGCGTTGTTGTGGGCTCTTATAAAGTTTTTTTTTAACGTGTGTCCACTCTCAGGTGTTTGGAAATGCGGCGCCCAGCAGCATGACAGAGAAGTTCTCGGACCTGCTGCAGTTCACCACGCAGGTGTCACGCCTCATGGTGACCGAGATCAGGCGCAGGGCCTCCAACAAATCCACCGGTCAGTGCATAGTTGAGCACACCCTGAACTTGTTATTAGCCAATGGCAGGGCACCTATACACAATCAAGCATTCTCAAACAGCTAAGGATCATTTTGAATATTTAGTGACACAAAAGTGACATAGCAAAAAGCAGCCTTTTGACAAATTTTGAAAAATTCAAATGCAGTTCCTGTAAAAAGAAGGCTTTCTGCCTATTGTACTCTAATTATATCCCACCGTGTCATTTTGGGTGGGTCTTTTCAACACAAATAATAATATTATCCTAAATAAGGATTAAAGTTGAAGAATACGAAATAATAATTTAAAATTAATCCACATCATAATACATTATTTATAGCGCCCTAAACACCTGACTTTCCTCCAGTGAAATGTTCTCCTGTACTAAAATTTGTGAATTTGTGCTTGTGTGTACAGAGGCGGCCAGCCGGGCCATCGTTCAATTCCTTGAGGTGAATCAAAGCGAGGAGGCCAGTCGCGGCTGGATGCTCCTCACCACCATCAACCTGTTGGCTTCCTCGGGGCAGGTTGGTGCAACACAACCTTGTACTTTGCTTAGCTGAGTCTTGGCAAATGTCTGAGAGGGAGCGCAAAAGACGGATGTGGTTGCCAAAGACGAACGAGATCATTTAGAAAAATATTCCTGACTGCTCATTATTCATCTGATGCTGAGCTAGTATTCGTCTATTCCCTTTGTTGGATCACATGTGCTTGCACGAGGTTTCGGCCAAAATGTGTGTGTATCTTTGTGTTTCACCTTGCGTGTGCGTGCGCGTGTATGACCAAATGTTAATGTGTACATATTTCCAAGGGCGGTTTGTTTGTCCCAGTGTGTGTGTTTAGGACTCGTATTAGCAGTAGTGTGTCCGTCTTATTCTTTATGCATGCATATGTCTAAATGTGTTTGTGTTTGTCTGTCCTTGGGTCGGAGCAAGTGTATGTGTGTACAGTTGAGTGAAAAATTGAGATAGTATACGTGTATGTGTGTGCATGCTTTTGAGTGTTTATGCGTGCATGTGCGTGCATGCGCATGCAAGGATGCATGTATATGACCAAATGTGTATGTCTTTCCATGGCTGTGTGTTCGTCCCACCGTGTGTGTAGTAGTAGTAGCAGTAAGTAGTATTGCTAGTGAGTCCATCTCACTTTATGAGAGAGAAGTCCCATCATGTGGCCCACATTCATGCTGATGTCACCACTTTTTTTCCTTCCTCTTTGTCTTCCTCACTCATACTGAAGCAATGTCTATGTATTTTTTTTCGTCCATTTTTTTCTAATGCACATAAGAACGCACAAGTGTTGATTTTTCTTCCAGAAAACGGTGGACTGCATGACGACCATGTCTGTGCCGTCCACACTGGTCAAATGTCTCTACCTGTTCTTCGACCTGCCGCACATGGCGGAGGCCCCGGTGGGTCCCGTCTCGCCCCCGCCTCCACCGCCCCTGGCTCCGCCCACCTCCCCGCCGCTCTCCCAGGACAAGACTCCGGGCCCAGGCCAACCCCCCACAGAGCTTCCCCTGGCCGACCGCAGGGCGCTGCTGCAAAAAGTCTTTGTCCAGGTAAAAAGAGACGTCTCGTCTCTTCAAGGGACACTTAAAGCATTCATAAATCCACATTAGTCTTTCCACCCTGGGTTAGGGCTTCAAATACCAATTCTGTTTCAAATGTGTTTCTCCACCCAAAGTTAAGATTTCAAGTCGAGTTCAGCATTCATATTGGGGCTTAAAAAGAGTTAGGGTTTCAAATTCAGTTTTCGAACTTAGGTTAGGGTTTCAAGTTGAGTTTCATGCTTCAAATAACGGTTTCAAGCCTGAATTAGGGTTTCAAAAAGGGCTCAATGTTTCAATATTCCAAACATGGGTTAGGGTTTCAAATTTTGGTTTGGATTTAAGGTTAGCGTTTTTAATTAGGGTTTCAAACCTCCCTTGCAAGCAAGCAAGGGTTAAAGTTTCAAATTAGGGTTCCAGGGTAACTGTTTCATGCTTGTACTTCATTTTTTAAGTCTGGTTTCAAGACTGGGTTTGCGTTTAAAATCCAGGGTTTTAAGTTCGGGTTTGCGTTTTAAAATTAAGTTATGAAACCAAGTTTCCGGTTCTGATTTGGATTCCAAGCGGTATTGAGAGTTTCAACTTCAGGATAGAGTTTGAAGACCGGATTGGAATTTAAGGGTTAGGTCTTCAAATTTGGGTTTCAGGCCTGGATCAACATTTCAACACAGGTGAAATTATTATTTCATATTAGATCACGCTTTTACTCAAGAGTCAGGGTTTCAAACAATGAATATGGTTTCAAATTAGGGTTTTAAGACAGTGTTGAAGCTTGTGAGTTAATGTTTAAATCTCTTTGGTGCGGTACGTTTTCAGATCCTGGTGAAGTTGTGCACGTTTGTGTCTCCGGCTGAGGAGTTGGCACAGAAGGATGACTTGCACCTCCTGTTCAGCGCCATCACATCCTGGTGCCCGCCTCACAATCTTCCCTGGAGGAGGAGCGCCGGAGACGTGCTCACCACCATCTCGAGACACGGGCTCAGCGTTAACGTGGTCAAATACATACACGGTAGGGCTCCACTTTTGAACGTGGAAAAACGAAGATAATTGCCAGTATTGTGAGTCATATTGAAATCACAATTTAAAAAAAAACACGATTATTCATTGTTTCAAAGTTTACTATGCAGTGTTTTGTTGCTGTAACTTGCGGCTTTGCTTTTTCACAGATTTTTTTTTTTTTTTGAATTTTTTAATGTGAAAAAAATTCAATGCCTTGAATAATTGACAAAATAATCAACTATTTAAAAAACATTAGTTGTATCCCCAATAACAGCAATAAATAAACTAGAAATAAAAATTCCTTTTTTTTCCCCCCTGCTTTGCCTTGGCTAAAATGTAAATTGTGATTTGATTCCACACAACTGAACAGTTCTAATACACAGTACTTCTGAAGGTTGCCGTCAAATAGGGAAATTCCATTCATTTTACAGACTTCTTTTCCAGTCTCTGCACAAACTGTTTCATTTTCTTTGTTGCCCTTTTAAAAAGCAAACCGGTTGGGTCTGATTTCATCATCAAACATATAAAAATGATAATTGTTCATATTTAACCCTTGTTGCTTCCAAGTAGCATACTGTATGTATGTGATTCTTAATGTCCAGCAGATTTCCTTCTATCTTGCCAAAGCATAAAGCTTGCTTCCTGAATGCATTGCTCCTTCTTATGTCCACAGAGAAGAAATGCTTGTCCACATGCGTTCAGAACATGCAGCAGTCTGATGATCTTTCCCCTCTGGAGATCGTGGAGATGTTCGCAGGCCTATCCTGCTTCCTCAAGGACTCCAGCGACGTGTCGCAGACGTTGCTGGATGACTTTCGTATGTGCCAGGGGTACAGCTTTTTGTCTAACCTCATGCTCAGGTATGCACAAAAATGTTCTTTTTCAGAACTTTTTTTAAATAATCTAACGTCTTTACACATATCAGTGTGCCACCTGCAGGCACCTGGCTATTACTACACGTAGTCATAATTTTTGCTCTTTTCTGTATTGGCAAGTTACCAACGTATGTGTTGAAGCTTACACGTAAATAAAAGTATCTAATGGTGTCATCAGAAAAGTTACTTTAATCTCGTTATTTGCTGGAAAGAGTAACGCACAATGCATTACCGGCAACACCGCCTGTTGGATGTATTCGTCTTCTGTTAACTTTTAGCCTTTCTGTTAACATGTTGGCACTTTTATTTATTTATTTTTTTGATTACATGTCGCAATGTCATCCGATCTACCAACACTACCTTCACAATCGATGCATCGATTACATTAGTTCTTCCACGTTGGAAATGTAAAAATTATTTTTTAGAAATTTTTGCTACGTTACAGAAAATGAGTAATGGGGAACTAATTCAGAACTAAATATTGCAGCTGTTGTGCAGTTTCTCCCAAATGACTACTTTTGAGGAATTCAACAACAAAAAAAGCAATCTTGCTATTATATATTGTTGTCAACATCAAGACAAAACAACCCCTAGGTCCCTTTCGGTTTCTAATTTAATATTTTTGATAATATTGCCAATTTTATTTCATCATATTTTATAGTTACATCCTTTTCCTAACCTCTTTTCAAAGGTCTTAAAGCCATGACTAATGCAGTTCAAAAAAACAAACTACTTGCCCAAAAATTTGCACACAAATAAGCGATCGTTGCTGACTAGTTCCTTCTGCACCAAAGCATTACATCAAATAATTTTGAAAACAGATGTACTCAAATGTATACAATCAAAGTATTTTCCTCCATTATTTTCTAAAATTTGCAGTCTAAAAATACGTTAAATTTTGAAGCCATATAGTGTAGTACTGCACTGGTCCCACAGAGTGAGAAAAAAGGCGGAGGTTTGCAATATTTCTCAGACACGTTCAGGTAATTTTTTAAAGATTGTTTTTTTTTTTTGACAGGCTGGAGCAGGCCAAGGAAGACGAATCAAGAGACGCCTTGAAAGATCTGGTCAACCTGGTGACCTGTCTGACCACCTACGGTGTAACTGAGCTCAAACCTGCCGGCCTGACTACCGGAGCGCCCTTTTTGTTGCCTGGATTTGTTCTCCCCCAGCCTTCTGGAAAAGGTAGGGCTCTCAAACCAGACTAGATGCTTAGCCCAAAACACAAAGGATGGAATTGCAGGCTGTGGATAAAGGTATGTGGCAAGGCCAATTTACATTTGACAAAGCCAAGGGTAGGGTTTCAAATTAAGGGTGAAAGCCAATTTCAAATAGTGACTTGGATTTGAAGACAAGGACAGGTGTGTAAATTGAAGTTTCAAAGCCAGGGTAGTGTTTCAAACAATGGTTAGGGATTCAAATTAGATTTTAATGTCAAGGTTAAAGTTTCAAATAAGAGTGTTTAAAATTAGGGGTTCAAAATTAAATTGTTCACACACTTGCGTTTCAAACAAGCAATCAAGCAAAAAAGCTGGAAGTTTAAGTAAGGGTTTCAAATTAATGTTTGAAAGTTGGATTAAGGTTTGAGATTAGGGTTCGGGTTCTCTATTAAGATTTGAAGACGATGTTACTGTGTGACATTAAGGTTGTGAGACTGCGTTAAGTTTCCAAATTAGGGTTTGAAAAAAGGAGGTTTTCAATGCCAAGGTTAGGATTTCAAGCAAGGATTTAGTTTTCAAGTTAAGGTGTAGTTAGTAGGTATAGTATAGAAGGGTTTTGAAATAAGATAAGCCAACGTAAGGCTTTTAAACAAGGGTTAACGATTCAATCCTGGTGTAGTGTTCTCAAACAATTGATATTCTGAGATTAGAGTTTGGAGTGAAAATTAGAGTGCCGAATTAGCCGATACTGGTATTGACCATCATGTTGAATAACAGTACCTTGAAATAAGGCCAGGTATTGGCCCATTACTTGTTATTGGTACTTGCCCATCCCTAAAGCCTGGATTAGGGTCTCAAATGAGGGTGAGGCTTGGGAATTTAGTGTTTGAATCCAGTGTTTGAGATGTTAAATCTTGGTTATGGTTATTATTTTTTTTTTCAGTATGATTCAAGCCTGGGCTGGGTTTTTCTATTTGAGTTTCAAAAAATGTACATCTGTAAATCTTTGTGATAGTCCACTGTTGCTAATGAGTGTACGTACGTTTGCTGTGGCATGCAGGCCAGACAGTGCGCAACATCCAGGCCTTCTCGGTGCTGCAGAACGCCTTCCTGCAGGCCAAAAGCGGGCGTCTGGCATGCATGCTGTTGGATGCGGTGGGCAGCATCTACGCCGCCGACCCGGCCAATTACTTCATCCTGGAGTCGCAGCACACCCTGTCGCAGTTTGCCGAGCGTGTGGCCCGCCTGCCTGAGGAGGCTCAGGCCAAATACTTCCAGCTGCTGGAGTTTGTGGTCTTCAGCCTCAACTACGTGCCCTGCAAGGAGCTGTTTAGTGTCAGTGTGCTGCTCAAGGCTAGTGCCTCGCACGCCTGCAGCGTTACGGCCGTGCGCGCCCTCCTGAGGATGGCCCGCCACGACCCCGTCTTCGGCGACGTGCTGAGGGAGGTTGGCCTGCTGGAGGTGCTGGTCAACCTTCTGCACAAGTACGCTGCTCTGCTCAAGGACCCCGCTGCCCAGCAGCAGCACCACAATGACCAAGGTACAAAAAATTTACTCCCAATTCTGGGTGCAGCGTTTCCTCGATTCATCAACAGCAAATCTGTAATTGTTTTTGATCATTGATTAATTGTCTTGAAGAGGAAGTCAAGGCCAAAATTTTCTTTACAATATGTGCTATAGAGCCCCACGAGTCTAAGCACTGCATTCTGATTATTATTGTGTTTGTATGATATGAATCAGCAAGCAAAATCCCTTAGTTTTTCTCAATCTCTGGGATACAACAAACAGAAGCAAAAAGATTTCCTGGTGCCATTTTCCTTGATAAACCATATATCATTTAAAGTCTGAGCAGGGAGCACTGAAAGTACACTTTCAATTCAATGAGTCAACAAAACAACAGATTCATTGATTTATTAAAACAATCGAGTTGCAGCCCTAGTTTGGATTTAGAATAAGAAAAAAGTAAATAGGCTTTTCAAAGTATATTCCTGAGTCATATGAGCGCAAAAGTCATAATATAAGTCAGAATTACAGGACAAATGATCTATCTCTATGCAGCTGAGCCTAAGAA
The DNA here is from genome assembly GCF_059441005.1 of Hippichthys cyanospilos. Classification (NCBI taxonomy): domain Eukaryota; kingdom Metazoa; phylum Chordata; class Actinopteri; order Syngnathiformes; family Syngnathidae; genus Hippichthys; species Hippichthys cyanospilos. The sequence goes on along the minus strand of NC_142369.1, from coordinate 11,440,767 downwards.
CAACACGATAGCTGAGGAGCAGAAGCAGCTGGCCTGGCTGGTCATGGAGACGCTCACCGTGCTCTTGCAAGGGTCACACACCATGAACACCAATGCAGGTAGTGATTTATTTATGTATTTTGACCTCATCCACGCATGATCTGGCCAATGTCTGTCAATGTCAAATGAGACCCTTGAGTAGCAGAGAAAAAAAAGAAATCTTTTTGATTATTGCATCACAGCGCAAAAAAAGTATACGACCAAAGTGGTTAATTCTCTCTAAATGATTTTTTTGACCTAGTTACATTCAACGATCATTCCTAAAGGTCAAAGATGACTTGCACCAATATCTCTACAGCCATGCAGAGATGTGTGTACTATACACCTGTCTTGTTTTGAGCCAGTTAGAAAAAAAAGCTTCAGTGAATTTGATAGTTTATGTAATCCAGGCTTTCAATCTTGCTCTGTGAGCTTGATGTTTAACATTGATCTTTGACCTTTACATGTGCAAAGCTGTAATGCCAAGAAACAAATGACGCAAATATCATTATGCTGGTTCAATGTATGCATTGACGATATACTGTAATGACGCCTTCTTCCTGGCTGTGTAGCGTTATTCAGGGAGTTCGGTGGAGCCCGGTGCGTGCACAACATTGTGAAGTACCGCCAGTGTCGCGAGCATGCGCTGCTCATCATCCAGCAACTAGTGTTGTCGCCTAGCGGAGACGACGACATGGGAACACTGCTGGGTCTCATGCACTCGGCGCCGCCTGCCGAACTGCAGCTCAAGACCGACATACTCAGGGTGAGCACATGCAACGTCATCAAACTTTTCACACCTTTACCTATGCTGAAAACCCTACTTTGAAAACCCCAAGTCTAATTTAAGACCCTTACCCTGACTTGAAGTCTTTTTTTGAAAGTCTAACCCAATACTGAAACCCTAAAATTTTCTCTGAATCCTACCTTCGAAAACCTAACTCTACTTTAAGACTTTAGCCCAGGCTTCAAACTCTCTTTTGAAGTGCTAACCCAGATTTCAAACCATAAAACCGTGTTGGAACCCTACCTTGAAACCATAACTCTACTGTAAAACGACAGTTACGTATGTAACAGCGGTTCTATGAGCCCCGGATGACCGCTAAAGGCACGGAATAAGCCTGATGCAAGACGGACGCAAATTTGAAATACCTTTTACTCTGTAATCCACTCCTTTGAAACCTTAACCCTGAGCCAAGCTTGAAATATCTTTTACACAGTGATTTAGCAACTTGAAACCCTAACCCAGGCTTGAAAGCCCTATTTTGAAGCTGCAACTTAACCTTGAAAACCTAAAACCTTCTTGGAACACTTACCTTGAAAACCTAAACCTAATTCTAGATCCTAGGCCAGGCTTGAAAGCCTAAAACCCACTTGGAAATCTAACTTGAAACCCAAGCACTACTTTAAGGTCCTAACCCAGCCCGGAAAGCTTTTTGAAAATGTAATCCAGCCTTGAAACCCTAAAGTTGTCATGGGACCCTACCTTGAAAACCTATTCTGAATCCCTAACCCATACTCGCAACCCCAATTGAACTCACAGCACATGCTGAGATACTGCCGTTTTTTTCTTGGATTCAGGCCCTGTTGTCAGTGTTGCGTGAAAGCCACCGAACGCGGACGGTCTTCCGCAAGGTGGGCGGCTTCGTTTACGTGACGTCACTGCTGGTCGCCATGGAGCGCTCGTTGAGTCTGGTACAGCCGCCGACTCCCACCTGGCATGGCACCAACCACCACCAGAACTCCAACCAGAACCAGAACCAAGTGTTTGAGCTGTTGCTCACCGTCTTTTGCACGCTCACCGCCGCCATGCGATATGAGCCCGCCAACTCGCACTTCTTCCGCACCGAGATCCAGTATGAGAAACTGGCCGACGCCATCAGGTACTTTTGGGCGGAAAACGTTTATGCTAATGTAGGGTTTTTGTGATAAAACTTTGGGAGGGAGGAGGGGGTGTCACAAATTTTTGTGATTGATTCATAATTGTATTTTTATGCACAAATATTAAACTCCATGGCCAATTATTACATTATTTTGTGATTAAAACTGCAGTTTTGTGACAATCTGTGTCATAGGTATGTGCCAAATTGCAAAATTTGTCATCAGCTATTCCAAAAATATTGCTTTTTGTGGCCAAAATGTTTTTTGTTGCAAAATATAACATTTGGTGACATTATTTAATGGTTTGGGTAGCAGAGGGTAGCACATGATAACAAAAACCTTTTTAGTTTTCAGCAGCAGTATTTTTGTGCTCAAATTCTGTTTCGTGGCCAATGGTTACCTTTGGGGGCAAAATATAGCATTCTTTTGATTGTTGGGTGGCAGAGTGAAGCATTTTGGGCCCAAATAAAACTTTTGTTGCACAAGCAGACCACAAGCAGAGATTTTTGATGAGTGGTCAATTACATTCTTGTGAGAACTGATCTTTCATGCAAAAAAAAAACAAAAAAAACTGTTGCAAAGACTTATTGTACTATCTGCCCCAATGTAGCATTTTTGGGGGCACTTATAGAATGTTTGGGCTCGTTATTTTAGTACAATTTTTGTTTCAAAGGTAGCGTTTTTGTAACACTTGGAACAACCTTGATTCTGTCTGTGCTTTAACTGTGGTTTTTCCTTTTTATGTGACAGTGAGAGACAATAATTTTAAAATTAAAAATAAAAACTTTAAAATCTTAAAAACCTTTCAGAAATATTAAGATTTTCAAGTTTTTAGTTTTTAATTTTACATGTTTTAATTAAAAAATAAAAATGTTAGAGTTGGGGTAAAAAAACAAAACAAAACTTTGTGTTAATTTCTGAGAGGTTTTTAGAAAGCGCGTAGCAGACCGAACAACAGCTATTTTTGTAACAGTTTTGGAACACAGTAACCATTAGAGTAGTGCCAAAACACAACTTTTTTGTCCTCCACAATTACATTTTTGTACACATTTTTGGACATTTTTAATAGTCCATTTGTTCTAAACTAACTTTTTATGAGAGCCAAATATGAGAAAAACATACATTAATAGAAATCTATCAAGTTTAGTCTTTTTTTAACCCCAAAGCATTGCATTTTTCACCAAAATACAATGCATTGTGTTCAGCCCTTTTCTTTTTGTGCACAAATACAACCTGATTATGAATGTGGGCCCTCCGCCAGGTTGTTGGGCTGTTTCTCCGACACCAAGAAACTGGGCCCCACCGCCGTCTTCCCATCCAACTCTGAGCCCTTCCAGAGGCTTCTAGAGGAGGAGGCTGCCCCTGGTGGAGACAGTGTGTGCCCCACCCTCAGACACTGCGCCAAGCTCTTCATCTACCTGTACAAAATGGCCACAGACTCCTTTGACAGGTACGCAGTAGCAAGTCTATCTTGTGCTTCTTCTTCGCAACTAACTTTTCTTCCTTCTCTTTCTTCTAACTCCTTCTGTCCTTCGTCACCCTTCACGCCGTGCATTTGTGCGTTCAGTCGCGCCGAGCAGGTTCCCCCATGCCTGACACACGAGACCTCACTACCCTCGCCCTGGGGCACGCCCGCTCTCGCCCGCAAGAGGTAGCTGCCTTGCTCTGCTGTGTTTTCTCTATCTTTTCTTTTTCCACCCTTTTCGCCTTTTTCAAACACCCTCAACCATGAGGCTTGCAGCTTCTTTCTTGCCTTATATAGACAATTCAGACCTGGATAGCTGCCTACACAGGAAGTTCAAGTGCTTGAATGTAAAGAAAATATGAGCAGAGTGATGTGTGGAACAAAGAACAAACCATGTTTATTGCAAATACAGTGGACTCCAGTCTACGACGTTTTTTTTTGCCTTACGACGTGGACCGCGGTGTTTTTTTTGTCCCCTCTTTACACCGTTTCTTCCGCACATCCAGCATGGCGGTCAAGCACGCACACTGACCGCCATGTTGGATGTGTCCACGCTCCTCATTGTTAAACAGGAAGAGAGTGATATTTGTCAAGTTAAAAAGAAAAAGTAATGTTTCCCAACTGTTAACATGTAAATTGAACGCTTAAATGTCCTTTAATCTCAGCCAATCCTTCAAAATAAACCGTAATTATGGTGCAAGTAACATATGACGTAAACGGCCTTAGTTTATTTTGAAGCTCCTCCCGGAAGCGTCGTCACAACAACGCTCAACCAAATTGATAATCTTTGGTTTCAGGAGTGAGCGTGCGCCGATGTGAACAATACAGTGCTGTTCTGAAATCACGTTCAAACTGTCAAATCATTCTTTTAGCGAGCTGGTTTAGACCATGACATTGAAAGAAAATCATGAGATTTAAACTAAAGGAAAGAGGGACTGAGTGATGTTTGATGATTAATGAATTTAAAAAAAAAATTCACGCACAATCTGTCTTCACTGACTTGGTTTCTCGGTTGGCAGGCATGGATACCACAGTTCGTCGGGGCCCCCAGCGCCGGTCAAGCTTTTGACTGAACTGAAATTGCACTCCTCCAACCCCATCCATTCCGCCCCTTCTTTCTCATCTTCGGGAAGTGACATGGTGGTCATTCACCCAGGAGCCGTGCTGGCCATGGTGGACTTGCTGCCCTCCGTTTCCTCCGAAAGCCAGCCTGAGGTGAGGGCCTGGCAGTTCCTTATGAATTTTCCCGTAAATCATCACGTAATTATTGTACTTAAGTCTGACTAGTTTTCTGCCTAAATGGACTGTCAAATAGAAAACATCCCTGACTAGTTTTTTGTCCAGATGGGCTGTCAAAACAAATTATATCCCAATTATTCCTGTACACTTAATACCTAGAGGTTGTTTTTTTTTTTTCTACTTTTTCAACCCGACTTGTGACGCTGATCCTCTTGTCATTTGCAGCATGCTTTGGACCTCCAGCTGGCGGTGGCCAACATCCTTCAGCTGCTGGTGAACAGCGAGCGGAACCAGCAGGTCTTGTGCGAGGCATCTCTGCACCAGCGTTTGCTGCATCGATGCAGCCAGGCGCTGGGCGACGAGGACCACCCGCTGCACCCGCCGCTGCAGCGCATGTTTGAGAGGCTCGCCTCGCAGGCGCTGCAGCCCATGGCACTCAGGTACACATGGGTTATTTATACATATTGTGTGTAGTTTATAACCTGTTTGTTAATAAATCAACGTTATTGCATCTGCTATTACATGTTATTACATATAAAATACCGTAATTCTCCAAATATAAGACACACTGCATCCTGTAAACGGTAACTTAAAAATCTGTTTTTTTTTTGTTTGTTTTTTTAATTCGACACCATTGAAGGAAGATAAATATGTCAGCCACATAAGCTGTGTTATGACCCACAGATCGTAAAATATTTCACACTTTTAGATGTATGACAGGTGCTGTTTTTTTACAGGCATTATGTCATTTCCCCTTTGTTAGTATGCATATGTAATGTCAACGTTTTAATACACCTGTATATTGTCCTCACACTATCCATTTATAATATATATATATATATATATATATATATATATATATATATATATATATATATATATATATATATATATATATATTAATCTATAGGCTAACGGAAACAAACAAACCTTGACTTGATGGTCGTCTATGCTTGTATTCCTATAATCTAAAACATAATTGATAGAATTCATTTATCCTTTGAGAGAAATTAGAGAGTGACCTGAATGTGTAATGTGCTGTAAGCGCGTAGCAGACCGAGCGCCGCTCTCTGCTCTCATTTCCCGCTTGACTGCGGAAGCGAGACGAGAGTCACACCGGGAAAAGTTCATTGACATGCACACGCTGCTTCCTTTTTCACATGGAAATGGCGGCCTGAGAAGGGCTGTCAATCTACTTCCCGTCACCTCAAAGCCCAAACTCCTGTTCTTCATCCTTGCCACCCTCTTCCTCTTCCTGGTTACTCTGCGGCTCACTAGTATGTGAGCCATGTCTTTCATGCCGACCAGCAAAGTCGGCTTTTTCCCAGACTTGCCTTTCAATGTCTACAAATGCCATTTGAATAGGATTGGAAAGTAGATCGGGCAAAGGCTGTACAAATGGCTATTAACAAGATGGCGTGTGATTGCACAGGTGACTCAGCTGGCCAATGGCAGTGCAGTCACACTGTGCAAGCAGGCGTTTTCTTTTTAAATAAATAAATGAACACAGAGGAATTTGAAATTTTGCTTGAAAATGAATAAATTATGACTAAGGGACTTTCAAATAGCCTGGCCATGAATTGGAATTACAAATAGACAGCTGGCTATGACGAAACAGTTGAAAGAAAATAGTTCAAACAGAATAGTGAATACTCAGTTAGGAATCTGAATATATTAACGTAAACACTTTTGTTCAAAGATAGAAATGAGTTGCAGACCGCTTGAACGATGACCAAAAGAAGCCGGCCAATGATTGTACGCGGTTGAACAACGCAGGAAGGCGATTAGGGGGGAAAGTAGCCGCTGATTGCTTTTTTCGTGATTGGCAGGGAGTTCCTTCGTCTGGGAAACCCGCTTAACTGCGGCGCGTGGGACAAGAAGCTTCTGAAGCAATACCGCGTGCACAAGCCCAGCTCCCTCAGCTACGACCCCGACGCACGAGGTAAGATGCTCGCACGCCGTGTCCGTCATCGATTTCGGAAACCCGACCGCCAGTTGAACTCTGCTTCCCTCCGTTTGCGTGAAGCCGGATGCTAATGCTAACAGCTGTTGATGTCGCTAATTATGGAGCAGCATGTCTTAATGAGCTATCGGAAGATGCTAATTATGACTTTGCCTTCGCTGAGCGTAGATTAAAAGTCGGGCTAATTGCCGATCATTAGCAGAAGCTTGGTTACATCCTGCGGCGCCATCTGTATATCCGTCTGGGAAATTACACTTTAATTTTGTTAGCACAGCAAGACTACGGAAAAGTGGCATTGTCATTTTTCAAAATTGAAAAATGAAACAATTTTTTAAAAAACGTATTCAGAAAACTGAATGGGCAATTGAGGAACTGATTGGCCAATTAATTTAATATAGACATATATGAAAATAACTTTTTGTGTACAATCCTTACATCAATTAATAGATATTAATGACCAATAAAAATAGTAATTTTTTACTATACTTTGTCCTTTTCTATTTCTTTAACTTTACAAGGGGCAAAAGAACGGCAGATTTTTTTTTTTTTTTTGCCAATTTTTGGATGAAATATTTCTTTGAATATTCCTTGAATATAAATCGTTTCATATATTGTATTATGGAAAAAAATTTAAAATTTAGAAAATGTGATCGAAGTTTGCCATTCAATCAATGTGACTCAAAATGTTCCTTTACAGATGAATAATTTTAAAAAATTCAAAATGTAATAAAGTAGCACTCCATTGGAATACTTATTGTATTTTACTGTTATTTTTTTCGCTTATATACAACTTTCCTCCTAATTAACAAATAGCTCATGGCATATGTTACGCGTTTCACAGGCAGCATGACGACGTCAATGGAGGGCGCCGACAGCGTGTTCGCCACACCGGCCGAGGACGGCGGCCAGTACAACGGCCAGTACCGTATCAGCCGGAGCCTGGTGCGCTCAGCCGAGGGCAGCGCCGTCCCGCTCACCCGTGTCAAGTGCCTGGTCTCCATGACCACGCCGCATGACATCCGGCTTCACGGTTCTGCCGACACGCCCGCTTATGTGGAATTCGACGCATCTCTCGAGGGATTCGGGTATGTTTCGCTCGCGCACACGGCCGCCGTTTGGCATCAGAATCTAACAGCGCAAACTGTCAATCGTCACAGACATTTTTGTGTTTGTATGTGTCTTCCAAAAAGGTGTTTGTGTGTGCTGTTCTGTCGGTGGGTGTGTGTTTGTTTATTGTCCCTAGTGTTTGGATGATAAGTGTTCTTGTGTTCCTAGTAGTGTGTGTTTTCCTTGTTTGTGTGAGTGTTTTCATAGTATTTGTCTTAGTGTATGCGTTTTCATTGTGTGTCCTTGTGCATTCATTCTTTGTGTGTTAATTGTGTTCCAAAGGTGTGTGTTCCTATTCTAGATACACTTTTATGTTATTGTTCCTAGTGTGTGTGTTACTGGTGTGTGATTATTTGTTTTAGTATTTTTTAGGGTTTTTTTTTTTGTTTTGTTTTTCACTGCCCATACCTTGTGTGTGTGTCTGTGTTTTTCACCTTTGTGCATGTGTATGTGTTATTTCATGTTTGTGATTTTTTTTTGTAGTTTTTATGCATGTGTTTGTGTGTTTTTCTTAGCATGTGTCCATGTGTTTTTTCCCCCTCATGTTTTTTATTGTTTTTGTAGAGATAGTGTGTTGAATTTTTAGTTTTTGAATTTGCATTTCGTGTGTATTTTAGTCTTTTCGTTACATGTTTATGTTTTTTTCGTATTTTTATTTTTGGTGTTGTTGACATTTGTGTTGCTGTTTGTGTATTTGTGTTGCTGCTGTATATGTGTGTCATTGTTTTAGTCAAAACAGAATAGAAGATAAAGTTTCAAGCAACACTCGAGAGACAATAGCATTGGCCCACTTTCTGCACAGCACCATGCTCTCACACACACGCAGACACACGCAAACGTACACACACTCGTACAAACCCCTCCCTACTCTCCCATCTGTCAACATGAAATATTGATGATCTCCTCTACCATTAGCAAAAACACTCCTTTTCACGCACATGTGCACACACACACACACACACACGCACACATGTTGCAAGATTACATTAATTGACACCTGCGTATTTGTGTGTGTCTTGTGCGCACATGCGTTTTTTGTGCAGATGTTTGTTCCTGCCCAGTCTGGCTCCTCACAATGCACCCAGCAACAACACCAACTCGTCAGGAGTCGGCGACGGTGATGTCATCAGCGGCATGGGGACAGGTAAGTGGCGTCTTGATGACATCATCAACCAGCCACCACAAGCATATTCAACAGAACATGGTTTTATATATGAATGAACTAACTATTCCAATATCCAGTTACAAAGAGAATGGAGGGTCTTCGGTGTCAGAAAACTTGCCGGCTAGACAGCAAATAGGGAGTATTTTAGTCCAGAGGTCCCCCAACTGTGCGTCTGCGGCCCAGTACCGGTTGATCCATGGACCGGTACCGGGTCATGAATTTTTGCCATTAATGGTGACTTCATATTTTACATGCACTTTAAAATTCGCCATTCTCGGTTGACAATAAACTCGACCGGTCCGCCTATTTGTTTATAAGCCGGGGGAATTTAGCGAGGCTCAAATGACCTCGCAAATAACGGCAGTCTTAAAAGTATGTTGGAAAGCCTCTACAAGCCATCTATTTGAAAAGAGAAACAAGCTGAGGGCTCCCATTAGTTGGTGCACTTTATATTACAATATTGCTCTCTTTACGAATCAAGACCTCAATTTGGGATCTCCATAAGTACACTTCTTCCCTCCATCATCTCTCCATAAATGTATTTTATCTTCTCTTCTCCTTTTTTGCTTTGTCATTTGTCTTTTCTAACTTCTCTCCCTTTTCAACTTTGACTTCTCTCCATCATCATCATCATTATCCCATCTTCTGAACTTTTTTTTTCCCGTCTTCTTTGTTCTCTAGATGTCATCATTCCTCCTTGGGCATGTCTTCCTTCCAGAGCTGTCGTGTCCTCTGTTGTTATTTATAGCTTTCTTGTCTCTTTTCCCTCGCACTTGCTGTCACTCACGTTTGCTTTCCCACTTGTCCTCCCACATACTCGTTCCTCCACTATCCTCAAGTCACTGTCTCGTTAGCACTGTTCCCCTTGTCAATTTTGCTCCTCTTCTCATCGTCTGATGTCATCTTGAACTTTCTTCAGTTGGGTTTGATGTTGCTTTATGGAGTTCCAGCTTCAGTCAGTTTTTCCTTTTGGGCTTTGGCAAGATGACAAGTAGTTAGAACGGGATCGAAATGAAAAGAAATGTCTTAAAACTTGATTTGGATGGTTTGAGTGGTCAAACGTTCTATGCCACAGCTGTTTATTTATTTATTTTTAGAATATTTGATGTCATTCTCGTACATTTGTAAGATAATTTGGGTTGTAAATGCACAGTGTGATCACTTTCAAGCTATTCTACTTGTTCGGAAACACCTGGCCTCATGAAGGGCTGCTTTTTCATGAATATTTGATATGTAAATAAGCTTTGCTTTGATTGGATGGCTGTTCCCCTCAAATTGAACTTTGAACACATCAGGTTATGATATACACTGGCGTGTACATCAGCAGATTCTGCGGCTATGTTGTGAATTCAACAAGTGACTCACACCCGCTCACTCAGTGTCATGGTCACACTTAATGATGAGCCTGTATAACTTTTGAGGTTGCACACAGAGTATTTACTAGGTGTTCCAAAATTCTGGGGCACATTTTGACATAGGATATCTCAAAACTTTTATGGATATAAAAAACATAACTGACACATTCTGAAAGCCTTAAATCGCAATTTTACTTGGACGCTTCAAAAGATTTTCAACGTGAGCACACACATCAAAAGAAATTCAAGGACGAAAAACGCACTTCTGATTGCGTGAAGGCCATTACTGGATCGGGAAAAAAACAACTTTGTAATAAATGTTAAAAGTGACTGTAATGCGCCATGCATCGCTTGCGTGCATTTTGATGCCAGAAATGGCAAGCTTACATACAGATACATTTTAAATTATAAATACAGCTGGCTAAGTATTATAAAATAAATTACGTATTAGGTGTTGTATTCTTTTGACTTCATAGGTTTTCTCTGTTTGCAGTTGACTGTATATCCTGTGAGTGTTGGTATATTATCTAGCTCCATGTGTTGCTCCACCATTTTTGTTCTAAAATCTGTTGCCTAAGGGATGATATCAAAGGATTTCTGTAGTTAACAAAATCAAATGACAAAACAAAAGCTAAAATTGAAAGAACGTCTTTAAACCCAAAATAAAAAAAAACAACATCTTTTTGAAAAACAATTGCTAACTGGAACTACAATTTGTAATTATAAATCTAACAAGATGAAGTTTAATTATGAAAACACTGTAAATATTATTTTACCGTATTAGCAAAAAGGTCCTTTATTTTAATCTTAGTCAACTATTTCATACGTTAGATTTATGTGAACATTATTTATTTCAGTATTACTGCCAAGGAATTGTGATTTATTGTACATTGTTAAATTATATTTAGGCTGACCTTATTTTAGATCTTTACTTGGATGACTCTGAGACTGTCAGAAAAAAAAAAAAACTGATTCAACTAACAAACCCACTCTAGAAACCACTAAAAAATATTTTAAAACCGAATTTCAAAACAAGCTAAAAAGTAACTATATCAATCAATCTATAACCAAGCACCAGAGCTCCATTGTTAGTGGTGTTTCCCAACACGTGTTTTTTAGCACTGCAAACGGTGCACCTTTGCATGTTGAATAGATTGCAGCCACAGTTGTTGGAATGGTAGCAAGTTACTATCATGATTTCCTAACACGTGCTTTTGTGCGTGCCCCTTCAGGAGAGCGCCTGTTCCCGCCACCGTCTGGCCTGAGCTACTCCTGCTGGTTCTGCGTGGAGCGCTTCAGCACGCCGCCACAGAACCACCCAGTGCGGCTGCTGACGGTGGTGCGCCGCGCCACATCGTCGGAGCAGCACTACGTCTGCTTGGCCGTGGTGCTGTCGGCCAAAGACCGCTCGCTCACCGTCTCCACCAAGGAGGAGCTGCTTCAGACCTACTGTGAGCCACAGAATTAATTTAATGTTATTTCATGTGTTATAAATGAATAGCCAGTTTCCTTTCTTCGGCTAATAATAAGTTTCCCCCCTAAATTTACATTGTGTGTTGCAGCAAAATTATTTCCCATCTCCTTTCAGTGCGCCAATTTCAAACAAAAAAAAACCCAAATATAAATATTTGAAGCTCTGTTTAACTTAGCATATCTTGTAAGTATCATTCATTTTCTATGGTAGTCGTAATTTATTGTTTTGAACCTTTAGCTGTACCTTTAGTTTTTTATTTTTAATTGTAATATTTTTAATTATTAATATTTTGTGTTTTAAGAATATCTTCTAAATAATTAATAATATATGTTATGGATTATTAATAATGTTATTTATGTATTACTAGTAGTAGTTATTATCTATTATTATTAAAGGTTTTTTTTTTTTTAGACCAAAAAGTACTTTTCTATTTACTATTGTAAAATAGTATTTTATTTAAATCTTCCACAAGCATCTGACACCATTCATATTTACAGTATTTCACACTTCTTTTTTCAATGCCATTTTTTTTTCATTTAACATGTTTTGTCTTGAATTTTGTTTTAGCCTATTATTGAATCGAATTTTTGGTTCTTAAGAGTATATAGTGAATGGATTTACCTTTATTCATGGCTTTACCAGCAGACTTTAGTCATACAGCCTTACTGGATTAAATATCAAACATTGTCAAGTCACTTGATAAGAAGTGAAGTGACGTGTTTTTGTTGTCTTGTTTTCCTTTCTTTGCCAGCTGATGAGTCTAGCGAGGAGGCATCTTTCTATGAGATCCTTCCCTGCTGCGCCCGCTTCCGCTGCGGTGAGATGATCGCTGAGGGCCAGTGGCACCACCTGGTGTTAGTCATGAGTAAGGGCATGCTGAAGAACAGTATGGCCTCGCTCTACCTGGACGGACAGCTTGTCAACAATGTCAAGGTATGTAATCCTAAAGATCTTTTGTGAAAGTAATGATTTCTCTTCAGGAGGTTCCTGTGGACCAGATATGACTTTTTGTTTCTTCCTGACAAATGGCGAGAGTCAGCTTCCTGTCGAACAAACTGATCAGAAGAGCAAATTGCTGAGTGCGACGTTACTTCCAAACTATTTTTTCATGCTCTTATTCACCGGAAAGTTCATCCTGTTCATTTTAGCATTGTTAATGATACTTGTGAGGGAAAAACAGGAAAAAAGACCAAGTAGACAGAAAAATGACGAATGCACACAAAACAAGCAACTCTCAATAAGACAATGAAAGAAGAAGAAAATGAAAAAGAGGATTAGGGTTTAGGCATAGGGTTAGGGTTATGGTTAGGGTTTAGGGTTAGGATTGGTGTTATGGTTATGGTTAGAGTGTTAGAGTTAGAGGTTTAGAGGTTTAGAGGGTTAGGCTTTAGGTATAGAGTTAGGAGGTTAGAGTTAGGGGGTTAGGGTTATGTTAGGGTTAAAGGGTTAGGGTTAAAGGTTTAGAGGGATAGGGTTGGAGTGTTAGGGTCAGAGAGATAGGAGTTAGGATTAATAATAAACATAGGGGTTAGGGGCCACACTGTATTTTCTTTGCAATTATCCAGCACTTGAATCCTGCTTTTTGCACCTGCAGAAGGTCGCAACATGAGGTTCATTTTGGACTTGATTCATATTGCCAGATGACGAAATGTTCCGTGAGCTGTGTGTTTGTCGTAACAGTCGTGGTTTTGTTGCAGCTTCACTACGTGCACAGCGTGCCGGGTGGCTCGGGTTCGGCCAACCCCCCTGTGGCCAGCACTGTGTACGGCTATGTGGGCACGCCCCCCGCCCAGCGCCAGGTGTCAGGCCTGGTGTGGCGTCTGGGACCATGCCACTTCCTGGAGGAGGCGCTGCCCGCCACCAGCGTGGCAGCCATCTTCGAGCTTGGCCCCACCAACGTGGGGAGCCTGCAGGCCGTCTACCTTCCATGTGAGAGCCGTTACCGCTGGTCGCCTTTGGATTCGTCCCCTCCCGCTTTTCCTAAATAGTCTCCCACACCCTCTGTGTAGGTAAGGAGTCCAAGGCGGAGATGGTGCCGCCTGCCCCGGTGGCGTTGGTGCCAGAGGAAAAGGTGTCCTTCAGCCTGTTTGCTGTGTCAGTGTCCACGTTAACTGTGGCCAAGATCAGGAAAGTTTACAACAAGCTGGACAGCAAGGCCATCGCCAAACAGGTGATGCATGTTACTGACAGCAAAATGGAAGCATATTGATTGGAGCTGAATTTCCCCTTGCATTGCTGGCGCTTTAGTTTGGTAACTTTCCACTTCTTTTTGACCTAAAAATATCAGGTCTGATAGAATTCAACTTAGCCTTTTGGGATTTTAACGATTCTCTACGTCCAGTTGTGTCTATGGTATTTTGGCTACATTTGAGCTAATGACTTGCCACTTATAAAGTCATCTTCTCTTTTGTGTTAGCTGGCAATTTCTTCCCATGAAAATGCCACGCCCGTCAAGCTGATCCACAATGCAGCAGGTCACCTCAATGGACCTGCCCGTACCATCGGCGCTGCTGTAATTGGTTATTTGGGTGAGCCAACTGAGATGATTCTAACAAACCTCATTATTTAAAAACTGATGCTATTTAACAAAGCTAATGAATCTGAGGTTGCTAAAAAAGGCTAACTAAGCTAACATTGCTAACATAGGCTGTTTGTTGTTGCAACTTTTATGATTTATCTCTCCAGGGGTGCGCGCCTTCTCGCCCAAGCCGGTTGCTACTAACCTTCAGTACGTGGGCGGCGCGGCAGCCATCTTGGGCCTGGTTGCCATGGCCTCAGACGTGGAGGGTCTATACGCAGCTGTCAAGGCGCTGGTCTGTGTGGTCAAAAGTAACCCACTGGCCAGCAAGGAGATGGAGCGCATCAAGGGATACCAGGTTGGGTCCTGCAGTGGTATCAGTCAATATAGTGGAAAACTATTCAAGAGCTCTTCGTTTTCATCAGTCTCTAAACTTGACTGAGTCAGCTTATATTGAACCTGAGTTCATATGCAAGCTTCCATTGTAGTGATTGAAAAATTAAGCCATAATGAATAGCTGTTCTGTAACTTGCCTGCAACAAAAACTTTGATCACTCAGACTTTTGAGTAGCTGTCCACTGTAGTGACTGATGCATGGCTTCAACATGCAGGTTAGCACAAATGCAACCAGAATCACTTTTAAATAGCTTCGCACACTTAACTCACAATGTTTGAATAGCTGTTCACTGTTGAGGCTGATATCACCAAAGTATCCAGTACACCAAGAAGAACAATGTTTTTACATAACAGCGCACTGCAGTGACCAATGATGAACCAGGCTTTTTTTTTTTTTGCACAGCTGCTGGCCATGCTACTGAAGAAGAAGCGCTCTCTGCTCAACAGTCACATCCTGCATCTCACCTTCTCCCTGGTGGGCACGGTGGACAGCGGACACGAAACGTCCATCATTCCAAACTCCACCGCCTTCCAGGACCTCCTCTGTGACTTTGAGGTCCGACTGTGCTCCAAAATGTTGTTTCAAATACAAATTTGACTTAAGAAATATTTTTTGAGTGCAAATGTTAACTACAACCCCTTTTTCTGGGGTATTTTTTTTATCATGTTTTATGAAAAAAAAAATCTGAATTTGATAAAATTTTGATTAAATTTAGCAAGATAAACTATATCTAAAATGATTGTTTTTCCCCAATCTTTAAAAAAAAAGTTTTAAAATCAAATAATCTTTTTAAACATTTATATTTTTATTCATTTTAAAAAAATCAAGTGCAGTAATGTTCAATCTAATAAGACAACATAACTATCTAAAAATAGTTTCCTTACTTTTTATTTATGTAAATACCAAAATGCATTAGAAAAAAATGAAAATACATAAATTGTATTATGTAAACTATAGAGAGAGAGAGAGAGATAAAATCACAGATGCAAATGAGTATTTTGTATTTTCAATTTTCTTGGAAGACAATTCATAAAATCAGTTTCACAAAAAGCAAGAATGATAAAAAAAAGATTGCCTTTGTGCTCAATATAGAATCTAGAAATGTAAAAATGTGAAAAATGACACTATTTTTAATTAAAAAAAACAAACAATGTCATTATAAAATATTAAAACACCTTATTTGTATGTATTAGTTTTATTTTTAAAAAATACATGCTAAAAAGATGTCAATTTATGTAACCAAATGGTTAGTGTGACGAGGAAGATTGTAATAAGTTTATGAATGTATTTTATCTTCAGGTCTGGCTGCACGCACCTTACGAGCTTCACCTTTCTCTCTTTGAACATTTCATTGAGCTTCTGACCGAGTCCAGGTGTGTCCCTCTTCCCCAATCGAATACCATCTGAATTTTCATTATTGATTTGACGCTATTGATGTTATTAATCTGACCACAGCGAGGCTGCCAAGAACGCCAGGCTGCTGCGCGAGTTCCAGATGGTGCCCAGACTGCTGTTGACGCTTCGCGACGCTTCACTATCACAGCCCACCGTGGCTGCTATCAGCAATGTGCTCAGCCTGCTGCTGCAGGGCTTCCCCAACCCCTACGACCTGCTTAGGTCAGACCTGCTTTGGAACACTAACTGTTTTCTCGATCTCATTGTCATTCATTTAAAAAAATGAAAAAACACCACCCAAACCCGTTTTAAATGTCACACATTTTAAATGTCACATTTGTGTTACTTAAAAAAAATGTTCCCAAATGATTTGGTTTTAAAACATGCAATACAAACATGAAATCCGTTTTAACACAATATAAAATGAAATCACTCACACAGCACATAAAACGTCACAATGTATTTTTTTGTGCTTTTTTTTTCCCTTTTTTACAGAAAATGATTAAGTTAAAAATAAATCAGGAAAAGGTAACATCATTTATAACTTGAAAAGACTATTTTTGAAATATGTATTTGTTAGGTTTTATGTATTTATGTAAAAAACTAAAAACAAATGATCCAAATACAACTCAGAACTTTAAATTGTATCTTTTTTTTTTCATTTTTGTCTATTTTTTTTTTAAATTGAAAAGATCTAAAAGAACAACACAAATGACCAATTAACGACAGGAGAAAAATACTTAACATATTTTGTAATCTGGTTATTTATATTTTATGTGTTTTTTCTACATTTTAAATAAAAAATAAAACACCTTTTAACATGAAAAAAAAAAATTAATGTAAAACAAAGTGACCTTAAACATTTTAAGACAATAAACTAGAAATAACTTGTAAAATAAAAAATAAACATTTTCTATCAGTTTTTTTCTGAGGTAAAAATACAAATTCAGATAAATACAAAGGATTTGAAATGGGGGGAAAAAACTGTAAATCAAACAGAAAAATATTGAGAAAAAGCTTTGTAAAAAACTACAAAATAATACTTTTTTTAAAAAGAAATTAAAAAAAAAAAACTTACAATATTAAATGTAAGAAAAAAATGAGCATTCTATCAAGCACCTGAAAAAGCCAATGACAATGTGTTTTCCATGGCAGATTCGGTCAGTTTCTATCATCCACGCTGCCCACGTTCGCCGTGTGCGAAAAATTCGTTGTGATGGAGATCAACAATGAGGAAAAGACAGACGCGGGCACTGAGGACGACTTTGGCGGCCTGCTGTCGGCCAACCTCATCCTGCTCCGCAACAGGCTGCTGGACAACCTGCTCAGGCTGCTCTTCACCACCAAGGACAAGACGACCGTTAACGCACAGTAAGACCAACTGCACCGTGCAGCACATATGCTGAGACTCAAAGATAATATTTGCATCGATTACGACTCTTCATTTACCGAACATCATTTTATGACTGACTTGCACTTGTCATTCTATCATAATTGAAGAGAATCGTAGTCCAATTTTAATACATTTCACTCCAGTTATCATACTCCAATCAGAATTCAATTCACTCTAATTCTTTCTTGCATTTCTGATACAATACAATTTACTTTAGTTGGGCTGCAGTTCATCCCAGTTGAGACTGTGATTCAATCCAAAGACTCTAATGGGGGAAAAAAGTTAACTCTTCGTCTCCCTCTTTAGGGCATGCGACGACTTGGTGCGTACTCTGGGCCTGGATTGGCTTCTGATGTTCATGGAAGAGCACCTTCATTCGAGCACGGTGGCGGCGGCTCTGTGGATTCTCACCGTGCTTCTGTCCAATCCGGCTGTCCTGCACCGTTTCAAGGAGGGCGCGTGCGGCGGAGGCTGGCTGGATCACACCGACTCGGTGCTCACCAACAAGATTGGCACCGTGCTGGGTGAGTGCGAGGCCCCCTTCAAAGTCTCAGGGGTCCATTTCCGTCGGAGTTGGCCATCCTTCGGTTCCCAGTTTGTACGGCGCGTGGACAAGGGTTGGTTTCTCTCTCTTTTTTTTTATTTCCAACCCTGCCCTAGCGCCCTGTTGTGACGGTAGTAAATTGCTGCTTTTCATCCTGTTTAGATTCCTGCTTTAGTGCACATAAAATGGACACTTAACTGTTTATTGTAGTTGACATGGGGTTGCACAATTAATTAAATATCAAACATACCGTAATCACAATTTCCACTACAATGATTTACCCGACTGTCAGCATTATGTTCATTTAAAATTCGCGCCTAAGTTTGTAGCATATTAAAAAAGCACATTCTCAACCAGTTGTCAGTTTATCACCTGGAAGCCAGGTTTTTAAGATGCTTAAATACTACGCCAACATACCATGCTATGTCATTCATAGTGAGAAACAAACTTTTGTTGAAAAGTAGTGAAATAAACATTTGTTGAATCATAAATGTGATAATAATAAATGCCACAATATTAAACAAAATGTTTTGATGCTAATTGTGCGGCACTAGACATCAGCAGTGCTCATTTTACCTCTAAAATCCGTTGGGCCCCGGACTCGCTATACGACTATGGATCCCGACAGAAATGTTTGGAGTCCCAAAAATTGCGCAATAAAAAGGACCAATTAAGTCCAAGGTTCAAACTGCATTTACAAGACGTGAGCAAAATCCAACAACAGATATTAACAAATGTCAAAGGAAATATATGTATATGGTCCACAACTTGATGATAGGGAAAAATGTTTCTTCCAGCTACTGGAGCATCAAGTGAATTAGCATTTGTCCTAGTGAAATGTGTCTGGTGACGTGGCTGCTTGTAAAGGAAGTCAGAAAATACTTCAAAAATAAAACACAGGCTATCAAGTAAAGTATGAAACCAACATATGGCATTGGAATGGTTGTATTTTGAAGTTACTCCCGGAAGCATGGCCGTGACAACAACATGAGGCTCAAGATGTAAGCAGCATTTTTTATAACAAAGCTGTGTTCTTTTTTTTTTTTCTCTCAATTTTTTTTTTCTTCCTGAGAGATCAAAACCCACAAAGTTGTCAAAAATGTTCCTAAGATGTTAAATTTTGTTGAATAAAGGAGTAGATGGATGATGATTAATATTTTGATGTAAAAAAAAAAATGATGCGTCCAAGGGATGCACATTGATTTGAAGGTATGCGTCCTCCATCAAAATGTATGCGTCTGGGACTTGGGAATACAGGCAAACAAGAGCACTGCATCGGAGAAATGCCGTGCTAATTTTGCTGTCCCTCAATAATGTTAGTGTTATTATGTAATTCTAAACTAAGTAATTCCAATCCGCATCTTTTGATATCTCATTTGTGCGGGTATGTGAAATGGTGCAGGGGCAGAAATGAGCCCAAAAGAATATGCCTATATCACACGCTTGTTTCATAGTAGTCCCATAATCATTAAAATCAGAATGCTGATTTTATTCATCATTTAGAAGTCTTGATGTTGTCTATGTATTCCCAGCTAGAGGAAAACCAATAGCAAACCAATCACCTTGCATCTCAACCATACTCAGACTTACTACTAGGATCCAGTAGTTAACACCACATATTTTTATCCAGGCTTCAATGTAGGTCGCAGTGCAGGCGGCCGGTCCACAGTACGGGAAATCAACCGCGATGCGTGCCATTTTCCGGGCTTCCCGGTGCTGCAGACGCTGCTGCCTAAGCACACTAACGTACCCGAGCTCTACTTCCTGTTGATGGCACTCTTCCTGCAGCAGCCTGTCACTGAGCTGCCAGACAGCCTGCAGGTACATGTCAGTACCACAAACCTTTACTACTACTTTCTTATTTTGCTAGTATTTCAAGCAGGCTGTCCAAAGTTGAACACAAAATACAAAAATGTTTTTGTAACGTCACACCAATTTTTGTTTTGTTGACTCCAGTTACTACTGTATATTTTTTTTGAGGATATTCTTTGTTTAATTTAATATCAAGTGTGGGTGGAAATATGAATATAAATGGGCAGGATCAATTGTAATTCTTTTCAAAAAAGAAACGACTTATGTAGTGGTTAGTGACAGTGATTGAGTTAACTTATGACAATAGCGTCAATGGTAGTTAATGAGTTAGGTAGGAAAGAAGAGTCCCTGCAGAAAATGCAAACACAATGTTACTGAGCTGTTCAGCTTTGGAGGTTCTGCTACATTGTCATAACTATTATTTACCTTCAAGAATATTCCTGTTCAATATTTCGCCATGTTTCGTTGTTCAGTTTGACCTTGACTCCATGTGGACGTTCATCTTCGGTGTGCCGGCATCCAGCGCCACCGTAGTGGGTTCTATCCACAGCGTCTGCACTGAGGCCGCTTTCCTGCTGCTCGCCATGCTGCGTAGCATGCTCAACCTGGTGAGACAAAAATGACCACAAATTTGGACAAAAGTAAGAAAAAAGTACAAGAGCTAATATGATGATCTGAAATTTCTTTCTTTCAGCCGTGGCAGTCAGAGGAGGAGGGCTCGTGGCTCAGAGAATACCCGGTGACGCTGATGCAGTTCTTCCGCTACCTGTACCACAACGTGCCTGACCTGGCCCCTATGTGGCACAGCCCCGACTTCCTGTGCGCACTGGCCGCCGCCGTCTTCCCCTTCAACATGAGACCGTACTCAGAGATGGTAATGGCGATTTTGGGCACAGGAGGAAGAAATTTTGCACTAACAGGGCTATTATTTCCAGGTGAGTGACCTGGACGACGAGGCAGGCTCGCCCATCGAGGAGCTGAAGGCCTTCGTCTCGGACTCGGGCATGAACCGCAGCCAGTCAGAGTATTGCAACGTGGGCTCCAAGACCTCGCTGACCAACCACCCGGCCAAGAAATACGTCTTTGATTTCATGAGGGCACTCATCATGGACAACATGTGCATTACGCCCGCCACCAAGCAGACACCTGTCATTGACCTGCTGCTTGAGGTGGGCAACCTGCGTAAAATGTGAAAATGACCATATTCAGACAATTGTCTCTCAGGCAGCAACAATATGGCTTTCCATTTAGTCAAAATTTCAAACGTCAAAATGTCTGTCTTACCAAATTTGTCATTATTCCAAATCATCCATTTCAGTGTTTCCAAATTTAGACTTTTACAATAAAATTCACAAATTGAGATATTTTACAGTTTATTTATTACAAATTTTATCTTCGCCA
Source organism: Hippichthys cyanospilos (assembly GCF_059441005.1). Classification (NCBI taxonomy): domain Eukaryota; kingdom Metazoa; phylum Chordata; class Actinopteri; order Syngnathiformes; family Syngnathidae; genus Hippichthys; species Hippichthys cyanospilos. The sequence goes on along the minus strand of NC_142369.1, from coordinate 11,419,640 downwards.
TTTCAAAGTTGTCATTAAATTGTTATGAAAAACGGCATTGGCGGACATCCCTGTTATATTTAGTCCCCTTATTATTTTGTGATCCAAAGGCATCTCCGGAACGTTCCACCAGAACTCAGCAAAAGGAGTTCCAGTCCAACATTCTGGATGGCGTAATGGACCACCTGCTGGCTGCTGACGTTTTACTTGGTGAGATCAATCCGCCACGCTAGCCGACATGCAAATGAATGGGTTTTCCCTGACCACAAACACTTGCACGGTTACAGTATCTCTCTCTTTGCCTTAAAAGATAATAAATTAAAAAAAAATGATTGCAGGCGAGGATTCATCCCTGCCCCTTAGCAGTGGCGGAAGCTACCAGATCCTGGTGCACAACGTCTTCTACTTCTGCCAGCGTGTGGTGGACAAGCTGTGGCAGGGCATGTTCAATAAGGACTCCAAGTTGGTGGTAGACTTCATCGTGCAACTCATTGGACAAGTGCGCACAAATTTGTACACACTTTAATCACACTTGATGCATACACAGTGATGTGAAAAAGCACTACTGCTTGTAAGTTATTGATCGTGTGACTTCTTTTGGCACAAAAAATGGTTTACGTTGGCCTCAAAAGACTTTACAATGTAAGAAAATTATATTTTTGGCCTACTTGGGCACAAAGTCATGTTCTAACTGAAATCCATTTTTCTTCTTCCCAGTCCAAAAGACGGTCTCAAGGTCTGTCCCTGGACGTCGTGTACCACTGCCTGAACCGCACGGTTCTCTACCAGCTGTGTCGGCCACACAAGACTGTGGCGCAACAGGTAGCGCTGTTGGACGCGCTGCGGGTTCTCACCGTCAACCGCAACCTGGTGCTCGGCCCCGGCAACCACGACCAGGACTTTGTGGCCTGCCTGGCGCATTGCTTCATCTGCCTGCACGCCGGCAGGTAAGCTTTCAAGAGGGACACGGCAGATTGTTGGCATGTATAGGACACCGTCTGAGCCTGGCTCGTCATTCCTGTGATGTGGCAGATGAATACTGCTAAATTCTTTGCAGGTGGAAACTTTAAATAATATGCCTAGAAATAGGTGACATTTTTATGCAAATAAGGGCGCTCAACTAATTCTGCCTAGCAGTAAGGGACCTAGTGGCTGTGCTAAAATTGTTAACCCTCTTTAAATGTGACAATTTATTGGTTTTGGGACAGAAAATGAATGAGAGCAAATGATTGGCATGTGCCAATTTTCTGGATATTATGGAAAAATAATATAAGCAATATGCTGGAAAAAAGCAATCTTGTGACTTACTTTAGCTTTTTTGTAACTATTGCTTTTAAATAATTGTTCATCCCTACATCCCACCACTGGACCATTTCAAAAGCGTGCGTGTGTGTGTTTGCAGCAGCGTGGAAGGCTTTGGTCTGGAAGCGGAAGCCCGTATGACCACATGGCACGTCATGATGTCACCGGAAAATGAGAGTGACGCAGCACACAACCATGACATCAGCGAAGGTGAGACTGGAATTTTGGAACCACTATTTGCTTTGGTAAAGGTCATGATGAGGATCAATGGACTTTTGCAGGGCGGCAGCTTTTACTGAAGGCGGTGAACCGTGTGTGGACCGAGCTAATGCACAGCAAGCGTCAGATGCTGGAGGACATTTTCAAGGTGTCGCTGCCCTGTAACGACCGCGGCCACGTAGACATCGCCACGGCCCGGCCCGCTCTGGAGGAACCCGCTCTCAAGAGCTGGCAGAACCACCTAGGTAAGGAACATTTTTTTATTGTTAAACTAGAGTCTACTTTGCGGAATTCACTTACCGGTCCCCTTTACAATATACAATATTCAAAATTGAGGGAACGCTGAATAATTATAGCGAAACTGTCTTTTGTTTTCACATTTTTCAGTTTCATTATTAATTCACAGCCAGCCCAGTCACAATATATTTTTGGTGTCTTTTGCCGTCACTAGAAGTCAATGAGTTAATATCACACATGAGCTTTTGGGGTTCTTATTAAACGTATTTACTGCAATATTGCTGTAAGGTCACACAGAAGAAGAAAAGGGCAAACACCCATTTCACATGATCTTACTTTATTCCACAATACTTAGTAAACTTATCTTTGTCTTTCACCCTACTCGATAGAAAAAAATAAAACTAATACCAAAATAAATACAAATGAATAAACATGAAAATAAATATGGTCTTCATTCAAGTGTCTTTGATTCCAGTCCATGAGAAAAAGTGTATCAGCCGCGGCGAGGCGGCAGCCCCTGCAGTGGCGACCCAGTCCAAACTGTCACGAGTCAGCAGTGGTTTTGGCCTGTCCAAGCTGACGGGTGTGCGGCGCCATAAGAAGGAGAACAGCCTGAGCAGAAACAGCCTCTCAGCGCAGGCCAGTGCAAGTCCAAATCTAAAGACACAACATTTATACTTATGCAGTATTTTGACAATTTTTAGTTCATTTTTCCCACATCATTCTCGCAGTATTTTAGCCAAGGGATGGCACACTCCTGGTAAACTAAGTGGTCATGCCATGTTGAACTTTGAATTGTTGTTTCCATCTGTGTGAAATTTCAGCTCCCTTGTGCCATGTTTTAGCTCAAAGGATTGGTCAAAATACTCACTGCGGTTACATTTGAATTGTCACTTTGTTTTTTTTTGTTTTTGTTTTTTTTGGGACACCACAGGAAGCTTTTCAGTGGATGTTCACACACATTGCAGTGGTGAGAGACCTAGTGGCCATGCAGTACAAAGAGCACCAAGAGGTATCAACTTCAATAAACCTTGTTCAATATACTTTGTTAGCACAAGTGCACAAAAAGACACAAAAGATCAGTAAATACCGAAAACTTAATTAAAATATACCATTCACCTTTCTCTAGGTCAATTATAATCAGTCTGAATTGGTTGAGCCTCAACATGTCCCACTCACGGACTTCCCTCTTGTCTTGCCATCTCCCAGCGGCAGCAGAATGCGCTCAAGTACGTGACGGAGCAGTGGGCGTCCATCGAGTACGAACTTCTTCGTGAGCGGGGCCTGTGGGGACCACCCATCGGCTCCCACCTGGACAAGTTCATGTTAGAGATGACTGAGGGACCGTGCCGCATGCGTAAGAAGATGGTGCGCAACGACATGTTCTACATCCACTACCCGTACATTCCCGAGACGGAAAACAACACTAATTCGACACAGGTACGCATTTGAAGTCCACCTTTTTGCTGGGAGGTTACTCGTCGCTTGCCAGAGTTTAGTCAACTTAAAAAAAAAAAAAGCATGCTCAATACCAGTTGGTTGGTCACTTGTTGACGTGCATAATTGATGAGCCCCATTGACCAATAAAAACTGTGAATCTGTGAGCCACTAGGGCACCTGTTGCTAGGTGGAATTTTTTTGATAAATTGCGGCCTTGTCTACATGCACCCGCTTCTTTAAACCCGTATATCTCCCTCTCATCGTTGATGTTTGTTTATTTAAAGAAATCGCGTCTATACGATTCCAGCACAGTGCAGTTTCATTCACTCACCGGCATGCCAAGTCGCTAGGCGGCAGTGCTGTCGCCAAATTCTGTCCAATCAGAAAGAATTTCCGCCTCTGACGTGTCCAATCAGAAAGAACCTCCGCCTCTGATGTCCCCGGTATCTGCATCTTTGGCAGGAAAAAGAGTAGCTCGATGACGCAAATCTCCGGTTTAAGCTGGTTACACGCAACCACCAAACCATAGGCTTGGGCAAATCTTCACTTCGGCTGGAGGTTTTGAAAGATTCGGTTTTGGTGGAGAAAAAAAAACAAAACATCCAGGCTGCGTATAGAAAATAGGGTAAAACGGAGACATTTACTGCCAGTCTGCCAGTCTGCATGTAGACAAGGCCTAAAGTTTAAAAACTAGCAATGGTATTTTTATTTTTGTTGTGATTTATTTTCTACTTTAAAGAGCACAAAAACATTTATTTCTGTCTTGCCCATTCAGCCACACATTTCTTGGCAAACTTTGTTCAGCCCCAAATCATAGATCAATAAACAAATATTTGAGCCCCACCTGCAAATTTTTGGAGAGATGGGAGAAATATATATCCTAAATTAAAACGAAATGTAGTATATTCAAATATTATTATTTTTTTATCTCCTGAGAAGAAGCCAGTGCGCTACCGTCGTGCCATCAGCGCCGACAGCAAAGAATACTACGTGCGCCTTTTGTCTGGCAATCCGGGGATGTATCAACATTCGGTGGAGCACAGCAGCGAGGGCGAGACCACACGACAAGAACCCGAGCACGGAGAGGACACCATTGCAAGGGTCAAAGGTGAGGCAAAGGTGTCACTTTGTTTTTGAAATAAGAAATGAACAAAGGGGCTGTTTTGCTCTTCGACTGTTATTACTTTTCTCACGCAAAAGTACTGATCTTGTTATATACTTTTTCCGTTAATTAATGACTATTTTCATGTATGCTACCCTTTTTTGTAGAATTAACGATGCTCTACATGTCATTATTTTGAACAACATCCCCTTTTTTTCTCAGGTTTGGTGAAAGCACCGCTCAAGCGCTCTCGGTCAACGGCGGACGGCGGCGACGAGGACGCTCAGGATCAGATCCAGGATCAACTGCTGGAGTCAGGCGGATCCGAGGAGGAGCAGCAGCAGCGCACTGACAACACCGCTCTGCTGCGGCTGCTGGAGGAGGGGGAGAAGGTCTGCATGACAACAACAAAAAAGATGTTTTGAACAATCATACACTTTTCAGTAATAAAGTCACATGATAAAATTCACACAGCACACAGCACCGTTACAATTATGAATCATATTTATGAAGCATACATATTTTTTTCCAAATAATAAATAGGCATTTCACAGAAAAATATCCCTATTGTTATGCCCTTTCTGTGATAAAAAAAAAAAAAGATTTTATTCTTGATATACGTATTTTCCTCTTTGTTGTTGGTGTGAGTGAAATGTAATACTTTTTTTATTTGATATTTGATTTCATGATATATTATGCTTCTCATTTTGATGCAACATTTTTCTTTAAAAAAACAACTTTTTATTTTTTACTAATTGTAAAAGCAGTCACCTTTTTCTTAAAAAAACAAACTAATTTTGTATTTATTGAAAGTGCACAATATTCTCATACATGATGCTTTTTTCATTTAAAAAAAAGACCTTATTCTTTTGTTTGTTTTAGCACACTTGTTATTGACATAAAACACTTGTTTGCGTATGTTCAGATCCAGCACATGTACCGCTGTGCCCGCGTCCAGGGTCTGGACACTAGCGAGGGTTTGCTGCTCTTTGGAAAAGAACACTTCTATGTCATTGACGGCTACACCATGACTGTGTCCAGAGAGATCAGGGACATCGACACGCTGCCGTCCAAGTACATCTGCAATTTACTACTGTCTTCCCCCCCATTTGACATTCCAAAAGAATTGATTGATGCATTCTATGAATACCCCACAAGAGTAGGCACACTCCAATCAACATCACAATAGATTTGGTGTACCTCATTTCAACCTCACTGATCTTCTAGTCTTTCCCAAATAATGTAAGCCTTGTAACTTTTCAAGTTCCTGGCACTGTTCTTACTCTCCCTATCATCCTATGCACATATTGCAAAAACAAACAAATCTCATGTTTTTCTGTCATTTCCCAGCTTGCATGAGGCCATCATCCCCAGGGGTGCGCGCCAGGGTCAAAGTCAGCTGAAGCGGACGTGCAGCAGCTTCGCCTACGAGGACATCAAGGAGGTGCACAAGCGACGCTACCTGCTGCAGGTGCAACTTTCTCTTTGTCTTTATGGGGGTGCAGCATCTGCCAGGATGAGAAAATAAATGTTTCGTTTATATGTAACAGCCAATGGCGGTTGAGGTGTTCTCCGCCGATGGGAGGAACTACCTGCTGGCTTTCCAGAAGGGGGTTCGCAACAAAGTCTATCAAAGGTACTGAGCACCTCTTTTTCATACTATTGAGTGGACTGTATTAATTATAAAACCGATCCCCGTAGGTTTCTGGCAGTGGTGCCGTCGCTGGCCGACAGCTCTGAGTCAGTATCGGGACAGAGACCAAATACCAGCGTGGAACAAGGGTGTGTTTTATTTGCTTTACCATATAAGATGAAAGAAAGTAATCAACACAATATACAGCAACTGTGGCCAGTGCTAATGAATGATATTGTAATGAAGATGGCACAAAACCACTGTGGAGGTAATGGCCAATGCTAACAGGAAAAGAAAATGTCAGTGCTAACTTGCAAAACTGCGACCTTTGACCGAAAACTGTTACCGTTAACAAAGTTATCTACAAAAGATTACTGTCACAATCCCAAATGCTAAAGGCAGAAAATTGATTCCAATCCAGGCTAATGCTAACATTAAAAATATTGCTACTGACCGAAGACAAAATACTGATCCAGTCGCTAATGTTAACTGCAGTAAAATTACTACCACTCTTAATGCGAACAATAGACTTGAAATCTCAACCGTGTTTATCATCTTGCCGTCAGGTCTGGTCTCCTTAGCACTTTAGTGGGTGAGAAGTCTGTGACACAGCGTTGGGAGGTAAAAAGCATCCATCTCATGTCTCAAGTTGGACTCTCATCTTTGGTCCTGTCCTGGCCTGACTTCTTTTTTTTTTTTTTCTCTCTCTCTCTAGCGAGGAGAGATCAGTAATTTTCAGTACCTGATGCACCTCAACACACTGGCGGGGCGCTCTTACAACGACCTGATGCAGTATCCCGTTTTCCCCTGGATCCTGGCGGACTTTGACTCTGAAGTGAGTTCTGCAGCGCAGCAGACTCTCTGCTACCCCGTCTCGAATCCCAACACAATGATTTTGTTTGTGTTTTGTGATGAAGGAGCTGGACCTGAACAACCCCAAGACCTTCCGTAATCTCGCCAAACCCATGGGGGCGCAGACAGATGACCGGCTAACGCAGTACAAGAAACGCTACAAGGACTGGGAGGACCCCAATGGTAAATAGTGCCAAATTATACTGACGTGTGACTGGATAACCATTACAAATTGACCCAACAATGATTTCCCCACATAGGTGAAACCCCCGCCTACCACTACGGTACACACTACTCGTCCGCCATGATTGTTGCTTCCTACTTGGTGCGCATGGAACCTTTTACGCAGATTTTCCTCAGGCTACAAGTAAGGAAATCCTTATACGCGTAAACCTAAGCTTGCAATGCTAAGCTAACATAATGGGCACTTTCCACAGGGTGGCCATTTTGACTTGGCCGATAGGATGTTCCACAGCGTGCGTGAGGCCTGGCTGTCTGCCGCCAAGCACAACATGGCCGACGTCAAGGAGCTGATCCCCGAGTTCTTCTACCTGCCAGAGTTCCTGCTCAACTCCAACAACTTTGATCTAGGTGAGTAGCATCTAACATGCTAACAAAGTGACAAACATCCTTGATGCTAACGGCTATCTTTTTGATGCTAACAGGCGCCAAGCAGAATGGCACCAAGTTGGGCGACGTCATCCTGCCTCCATGGGCTAAGGGTGACCCCCGAGAGTTCATCCGAGTACACAGAGAGGTGTGCCATTAGCATTCACTGTCCCTACAGTTTTTAAGCTGTGCAACTTTTTGGATATCCTGAGAGGCGTCACACTGCTTTAGCACCCCCTCTTCCACCTTCTCAAAAGTTTAGTACTACCATTGCAAAGATTTGAGGTGGAAACCCCCTTTCAACATAAAGTCTAACTCAGAACCCCCCTTCCCTCTCGCACCCAGTTTAGGAATGCCTATTCTATATCAAACATTTATGTTTCGTCTGTGGTCATTCTCGCATCTTTTTGTCAAGGCACTGGAGTGCGATTACGTGTCGGCACATCTCCACGAGTGGATTGACCTGATTTTTGGCTACAAGCAGCAAGGTCCTCCTGCCGTAGAGGCCGTCAATGTTTTCCACCATCTTTTCTACGAGGGTCAGGTGGACATCTACAACATCAACGACCCTCTCAAGGAAACTGCCACCATCGGATTCATCAACAATTTTGGACAGATTCCCAAACAGGTGCTAAAGCTCATGCTAACTCCACATTTCTGCTACGTATTGAAATTGCATTATTGTAAATGCTAACCCTACAAAATGTCATCGCATCTAAAGCCACAATTTGAAAAATTCTTAAATGATAATACTGCCCTAGTACAGGTAACTATTGCTTACTTTGCAAAACTGCCACTGGGGCTAATACTAATGTTACAAACGTGTATTTTGCAGCTGTTTAAGAAACCACACCCGCCCAAACGGGTTCGCAGCAAAGCTAATGGTGACGCTACCAATGCTCCACCAAGTTCCACGGGCGAGAAGATCTTCTTTTACCACCTGGACAACCTCAGGCCCTCACTGGCCCCTGTCAAAGGTACACACACACACACACACAATATAATAACAACTCTACATAATGTTATTATTGTTTCTTTGCTTCAGAGCTGAAGGAGCCCGTGGGTCAAATTGTATGCACTGACAAAGGCATCCTTGCTGTGGAGCAGAACAAAGTGCTGACTCCGCCCACGTGGAACAAGACTTTCGCATGGGGCTACGCTGACCTCAGCTGCCGTCTGGCCAATTACGAATCTGATAAGGTCAGTGGAAATACTACAAAGAAAGCTCACCGAACCGAAATATCAAAGATAAAATAGATGCATGTAAACCTATGCATATAGACATCACTTAAAATGATCTTAAAAAAAAAAAGAAGATGGTGAAAGAAGGGATGGACCAGATTTGGTGGTTTAAATGGGCAGTAATCTGAGCGGGTCTGGGCCCTTGTCCACGGAGGGGGGAAACAAAAGAAAAAAAACCTTGTTGGAACATTTTCAATTTGTACCGAACATAAGTGGCCCGTAATTGTATTTCTTTCTTTCTTTAGGCGTTGGTGGTGTATGAGTGTTTGTCCGAGTGGGGTCAGATCTTGTGCGCCATCTGCCCGAACCCCAAACTGGTGATCACGGGTGGTACCAGCACAGCCATCTGCGTTTGGGAGACGGGCATGTCCAAAGAGCGAGCCAAGACACTCGCGCTCAAGCAGGTAAAAATTTCCATTTTAACGCGGAGATGCCATGGTACTACCCCTTTGTGTATGTCCGCAGGCGCTGTTGGGCCATACAGACGCTGTCACTTGTTTGACAGCGTCATCTGCGTACCACATCGTAGTGAGTGGCTCTCGGGATAGAACTTGCATCGTCTGGGACCTCAACAAGCTTTCCTTTGTGACGCAACTAAGAGGACACCGTGCTCCTGTCTCCGCACTTTGCATCAATGAACTCACGGTGGGTGCCGACAAATGTGGGGGGACCGTGATTCGAGCTATATAAGTGCTATTTGAGTCCACTCTGTTTACCATTACCACCACTATTTATTTTGTGTTTACAACAAAATTAAAAACTAAACAAAAATTGGCAGAAATAGGCAGTTTTTTAAAAATCTGATTCAGAGTTTTGCTAATATAAAAAAATGAACATTATAACCTTTGTTTTTTGTCATCATTAAACATTATCATATTATCATTATCATTAAACATTATCATTGTTTAGAAATGACAACATTGTAGATAATTTTGGCATGTTTGAAAATGGCTCATACTGGCCAATTAATTAAATGATTCAAATGATCAGGTTCTGTAAAAGTGTAAAAGCTACTGTGCCTAATGCTAACATCACTAAACCACTATTGCAGCTAATGCTAAAATCACAGAACTAACCCTAACCCCACAACCGAGGCTAATGCTAGCATCCCAAACAAATACTGTACTTTGCTTAATGCTAACACACCAAAACCGCTTTTGTGACCAGCACTAAAATTCTCAAACTGCTCCAATGTCTAACGCAGATGGCATGTTAACTGTTACAAAGCTTGTATCGGAAAATTAGTATCGCTAACATGCTAATGCTAGCTTGTGTGTGCGTGTGCATCCATGGGCAGGGTGACATCGTGTCATGCGCTGGCACGTACATCCACGTGTGGAGCATCAATGGCAGCCCCATCGCTAGCGCCAACACCTTCACCGGACGCAGCCAGAATATCTCATGCTGCTGCGTATCCGAGATGAACGAGTGGGACACGCACAACGTCATCGTCACGGGACACTCGGATGGTGTCGTCAGGGTAAACGCACACAAAAACATAACAAACCTCAGCTAGCACCAGAAACTAGTGTAGAATTCCTTTTTCCTTACCATATTTTACACCTGTGTTTGGTGTGTTTATTCTGCCTCAGTAACCTTTAGTAATCTGTTGTTTTTCTAGTTCTGGAGGATGGAATTCCTCCAAGTCCCAGAGACGCCCGCTCCCCAACCTGTCGAGCCTGATGTTCCCGACTGTTGCGGGGATGACAAAATCGGTCAGTCCGAGGGGGGAACAAAAACAAAACAAAACAGAAATGTTTGAATTTTATGAAAAAGCGTCATGCGTTTTTCCCTTCACTCCTCAAGAGGGCGGCGATGAGGACAGCAGCGAATCAGACGGAGAAGAAGGAGGAGAAGCAGGAAATAGTTTGAGCCAGGACCACAAAGCAGCACGCAACCCGTCTAGTCAGCCCGGAAGCCAACCCGGAAGTGCCGTGCACAGACCCAGAGGTGACACCCTGCAAGAAAGCTCCTTTAAGTATTTAGCTACGCATTTTTTGTGCACCCCTACCTCCGTAGTCCACAAAATAAGTCACTGGTTTATATTTCTCACCAATATTCCCTGAATGGCTTAAAGCCAGCGCTCCAAAGGCTTAAAATGAGTCCACACAAATGACATTTTCAAGAATAATTTTCCCCCAGTCTTTTTTTTTTTTACTGAAATAGTAAAAAATCATAAAAAGCAATGAACATCATTTTTTATTGATTTATTTTGATCAAGGTCCATCCACGCGAGGTGCTGCGTCATGGTCCATGGACAGCGGCTCGGATGACTCCCACCGCTGGTCCGACAGCCTGAGCATCGACGAGAAGGACGGCTTTGTGTTTGTCAACTACTCGGAAGGCCAACACAAGGGCGCGCACCCTCACCATGCGCACCCCCACGGGCTCAGTAGCACCAATACACAGCTGTTGCACCCGCCTGTTGTAGAGGCGCGGACCTTCAATCAGCTCAGGGCAGGTAGGTTTAGTTGTTGACTCCCTGAGTACGCAAGCTAATACCAAACAGAATTTGCGCACCCGTATGGGGGTCCGCTTGCTAACAGCTAGCTTGCTAACATGTGACATGACGCTCAACAGGCTACAGGTGGGAGCGCCAGCTGGTTTTCCGCAGCAAACTCACCATGCACACTGCGTTTGACCGCAAGGACAACGCGCATCCTGCCGAGATCAGCGCACTCGCCATCTCCAAGTAAGTCGTCATTTTGCCTTGCCGACATTTTGACTCGGTGCCGCAGTTTTGTCATGCCGTGATGACTAGCTGTTTGAGCATGAATTTTTTATCTTTTATCTCAGCTTAAGGTTCACGTGTTAGTACGCTCTTTGTCCTGGTAACACAATTCGGTGCAATAATGGAACATCCGGTTCTTACAAGGTTTAGTGTTGGGCCTACTTTGCACAACTAAACTGTACTAGTAAACTGCTTGGTGCGTGATTAGAATAGAATTATTGTAATTGTACAGCAGGTATGCAATGAATTTGAGAATACTGCTTCCATTGGTGTTTCGTAAATAAATATGAACAATATTGTGTGTTCTTGTTTTGTTGATGAACACAAGAAAATACGAAGTGACTAGGAAGATGATATGCACGACTTGATAGCTGCACACTACTTACACAAGTATAAAGCATATTCACAAGTAAAATATGATGACAAGTAAAATACAGTTTTGCCTCATTTGTAACATGTTGCAAGAAGCCGTACATGGGCCAATGTAGCAGGGCTATGGAACAAATGTTCAAATAGTTTTGCACACTGCTCTCACATTTTTTGACTTTTTTTACCTACCAGGGACCACAGCAAGATCCTGGTTGGCGACGGGCGCGGTCGCGTCTTTAGCTGGTCCGTGAGCGACCAGCCGGGGCGCTCAGCAGCCGACCACTGGGTCAAGGACGAGGTGGTGGACAGCTGCTCGGGGTGCGCTGTGCGATTCTCCCTCACCGAGAGACGTCACCACTGTCGCAACTGTGGTCAACTCTTTTGTCAGAAGTAAGTTCACTTTCAAACTGGGTGGGAAATTCTCCAGATTTCAAAATTTCTTTTCATGTGTGTGTGTATATATAGGTCAATTTTTTCTTTTATGGAGGGTGGCTGACACCCTTGACTAATGCTTACTTAATATAAGCCAATTGAGCACTGTAGTGCTAACTGTGAACATTGGATGGTAGTGTTTCCACACTTACCAAACAGCTATTACCTACATCAATTCAAACTGAAGAATGGAAGTATGGTGTCACCCATATTTACATAGACATAGTACACAATATTCTGCTGGCCTTGAAAGGTGAGTGAAAATGCTAAATATATTAACCCTCTGGAGATTTCCTTTTTCCAATAACGCTGGGCTTTGAAAGAGTAAAATTTCAAAATTTCAAAATTTAAATCACCATTTTCAGGAAAGTCAAAATTTTCAGGAAATGAATAAAGTTTATTTATACTTATTTTTTATGGGGTTTTTTTGAAGGGAAGAAGACACTTTTTTTCCAAAAAAAAGTCTTAATTTTTCAGTCAGAGTAGTCACATTTTGTCAAGTGTGGTGTCAGTTTGATTTGAACATATGAAGTACTGATTCCTTTTATGTATGACATGCTATATACGTAATGTTTGATTTCTTAAATTTTGAGAGTCAAAATGTTCTCACAAAAAACAATTTTTTGAAGCAAAAGGAACAATTTTCTCATTTTTAAGTACTTGTCTTATTTGCAAGTTAAAAAGTCATATTTTTGACCAGTGTTTCTTTTTCAAAATCCAACAAGTACCAGATATCACCATATAAACATTTTTAAAAAGTAACCCTTTTTAACAGTCGCTTTCAATGCAATTATTTTGAAGGTCGCATACTCTGTCAAACACTGTACATATTCTCAAACATAAATCCGGAAAACAACCAAACTAATGAATGAAAGGCCCACCCTTTGCTTTTGCTTCCTGCTCATTTGTGAGCCGCGTGCACACGGTGACCTCTGCTTTGCAGGTGCAGTCGCTTCCAGTCGGAGATCAAGCGTCTGAAAATCTCGTCTCCGGTGCGCGTGTGCCAGAACTGTTACTGCAACCTGCAACACGAGCGCACGGCCGTCAACGACGAGCACAAGAACTGAAGGCGCCCTCGTTCTCAAGGTGTTTATAATGTACATACATGTAACCACGGCCTTTTGAACACACCCACAAAAAAAAAGGGTCAAATGTAACATAGCGGCTAGCAGGTGGACGTCAAAGAGATATGAATGTCACTCATGAATAATAATGTCACTCGTTATGCAAAAATTGTCCACTTGTTTTTTTTTTTGTTGTTTTTTGCCGAATTATTGATTTGCTGCTTCCGGAAGAGACTGGATAAGACATGTTGGAATATCATATCTAATATCTTGATCTTGAAATAACTTTAATATTAATAATGTCTGGTCAGTCTTCAGTTGTTGTACAGGATTTTCTACCAAAAGAGACTTTCTTCTATTTGTGTGTGTGTGCGTACGCGCGAGACGATGTTTTTTTTTTTGTGTGTGTTTGTGTACGTGTGTGTTTAAACTTTGTTGACCATCCTCGCTGGCATTATCATCATCATCATCATCATCATGTCATGCTTAATTTGTCATGACACAAATCAACATGTTCCAGATGTTATTTAGGTTGCTATAAGGAATGTACACACATTGAAACACATCGTTATTATTTTTGGGTGTACATGTTTGAACCTGGTTGCAGCCAAATGCAAGTGCCAAAAATGAATGAAATAAAATGAAAGTCATAGCAATGCATTTTAAATGTACTAGAATACATTTTTAGAAGTAATTATTTTTAATGTCAGGACTAAAGACCGGATTCAAGCAGAATACATTCTCATGGTTTATGGATTGTGTTCATATTACAAATTTTCTGGAAAAATATAACAATAATGTTCAAATGTCTTGAAAAAAGTCTGACTTGATTACTGTAATTGCTGTATAGTTTTTTTTTCTTTTTAATTTAATCTTCAAATATTCTTGAAAAAGTTTGTTTATGATTCAATATTGAAAAGCGTTTGTGTATAGTTACCCCCTTTGTTATTTAACTATTATCAAAAAGCAGACTGGAATATTGGTGACATTTCTTGCGGGAAAAAAATATTTTTTCTTATTATCAATGACATATCTCATGAAAATAACAATTTGACATTTTTCTTATTTTAAGCTTTCAACATTGGTCCCATGAAACAACTTCTCATTTAACACGCCGACTATTCTGGTGTGCGCTTAAAGTCACCACTAGAGGTCGACAAACCGCAGGCCATACTTGAACCTCTTTTTAAATCGTTGTCAGAGAAAGAAGCCTTTTGTTTTTATTTTTGTCCTAACCAACACAAGATTTGAAAGTCAGGTCCCAGTTTTGATTGACCGCCATAAAAACACAACATGGCTGCAGCCAGGTTCACCTACACACACGTGGTGACGGCCATTGTTGATGTCATAGCGTGTGTTATTGTCAATGTAAAAAAAAAAAAGAAAATCTTGAGTTGACTTAAATTTTTGTATGAATAATTCACGTGGTCCCTGACATCATTTCACGTGTACAAAGTATTTATGCAATGATGGCTGCTTTTACATTTTTTAATTTTTTTCTTTTTTTAAATCAAGATTTTTTTGCATGCACACGGGCGGACTGACTTGGTGCATCAGCACCACAGCAACAAGTTTTTTTCTTCTTGTCATCACTTTCGTCTTTTTTGTGTTTGTGTTTTGCAATGAAAAGACACTTTTTTGTGGGCTGGGCCCGACACTTGACACTCAAGAACACGACACACCAGTCCACCCGCTGGAAAAAGGAACAAAACAAAAAAAAAAGACAGTGATGTTTACCTTGGGAGTTGTGGGCTCTACTATTTCAACACTTTGCGAGTATCTGCTGTGCAATTTGTGCTTCATGAATGTTTTCTTCTTGTGTGTTTGTGTTCACACATCACAAACCATGTTGTAAAAACAAAAAAAGGAAGAACTCTTACACCCTCGCCATCGTCATGGAAACAAGATGTTACAATAATGCAATAGAGCTGATACTTATTCTTTAGCCTTTCAATAAATAATTGCTGTTTACCACCAAATGTCTCATTCGCGTTTTTTAAAAAAGCCACATTTTTCAAGAAGCACTCATTTTCAAAGAAAAAATGGTGAAAAACTGACAAAAGTTGAACATTTCAAAAAAGTAACATTTTTTCAGAAGGATGATTTATTTTCAAGTTACTTTCAGAACATTTTTCAATAAAGTCTCTTTTAGGTCAAATGAAAAGGAAACATTTCTTCGGGAGACATGATTTTTAATTAATAAAAAAATGTTTAAGAGTGTCGAAGTTCCTCATGCTATGATTTTTTTTCTTTGCAATTTGTCAACAATAAAGTTGTATTTTTTGTATGCTATTTTCTTTATTTAAAAAATCTTTTGCAACAGAATCAGCATTTAGATGGAAATAAAAATCGTTTTTGTCTTCGTAACTTTTTTAAAATAAATGTCATTTACATTCATGAAGTATTTATTATGTTGCTAGGTGACGTAGGGAAAGCGTCTTGCGCAAGCGCACACTTCATCTGCAGTGAGTACTCGGGATTTAACTGCAGCAAACTCGCGTCAAGTTGACGCTTTGAGCGCCATACCGGAAGCCAACGTGGTTTTGCCCACCAAAATATATATTACGTGAAGCATTTCGGCGTCGCTTGCTTTACTTTGAAAGCCTGCATTTGGGACTTTGTTTCCCCGCAGTGACGCAGTTTTGACAGCAGGCTGCGGTGATAAACACAAACACGCAGTCGGATGTCAGTCTGTGGGGACATCAGTGGAGTGAGTTTCGTTTTGACATCATTAGCGGATCTTTATCCCCTGATTCATTCGCTCGCTACCCGCGGCCTTTGACGCTTCACAAGCGGGGACGCTTTGACCAAACGACCGAGAAGAACCGACGCGAGAGCTAGAGAGCGGGCGAGCGTCCTTGCGAGCCTCCTCTCCCGGGCTCCCCTCACCTCACCTCGGGGGACGGCTGAGTAACTCGAAGATCCCGGCGGCAAAGGCGACATGAATGAGCTCCGGCGACGAGGGGGTGGCGGGGAGGAACCGGACAACACCGACAACATGAGCGATAAGGTAAAAATGACATCATATAAAAAGCTTCCCGCGGCCAGACAAGTTGTTCGAGGTTATCGAGCCGAAGCGGGACGGGCTCATAGGCTAATTATTAGCTTGTTAGCCTGTTAGCTTGTTGGAGAGCTAAGTGGCTAATCCGCCCCCCCCGTGGTCTAAATATAGCCTCTCTTGCTTTGATTCAATGTTTTCAACACATCCTGTTCGCTTGTATGCAAACATTTCCTTAAACTGACACATTTTACACATTTTAGTCGCGAAACTTTAGAATGTTACCAACTAGGATGTTGTTTTAATGTAAAAAAAAAAAAAAGTCTCATTGTACTTCATAACTACAATAAATAAAAACGTCAATTCACCTGTAAAAAAAAAAAAAAAAAAGAAAAATGCTGTACGCACCATGGACCGCCGATATTCGCGGGGGCTTGACGCTAGGCCAACCCGCGAACGAGCAAAATTAGCAAACAAATTAACTTTGTTGATTATTGAGTATGTTTTGTCAACTCAAAAAGGTCTTTGATAGAACCACAATTTTTTTTCTTTTTTTTCTTTTTTACAAAAGTTGTGAGTTTGCTCTCGAAGAAAATCGAAAAAAAAAAAGACGGTTAACATTATTTTTTAAATGTTGAGAAATATAATTCATGGCTAGGTGATGCTGTAAAAACAATGACTGGTCCACTGTGATTTTTGTCAGATTTTATGGAATAAAAAATAATTTATCAAGAATATAATTATGTCCAATAGAAAATGAGCCAGTTATATGATAGAGGTCGCGTTTTCTTTCAAAAAAAAAAAATACAACACTTTTACAGTACACTACGAATTTTGCAGTCGCTGCAATAAATTATGAAGTCACCCCAAAAGTAAAAAAAAAAAAAAATACTTTAGAAATAATAAATGTAATGAACTTAAAAATAAAATAATTGGGTGTTATTTTATAGAAAAAAGGCAACGTCATAATCTTTATTGCATAATGTTCTTTTTAAGAATAAAAACGACCTCATTTTGATTTATATCTTTTGTAGCTTGAGGGGATTACTTGTGAAATTAAATAATTAGATTGCGTTTTTCATAATTGTTTTATTAGACTGTTTTTTTTTCAATATGTTCTTTGTAAAAATAAGTCAGAATAATAAAAGAATAGGGTGTTGTTTTTTATTTTTTTAGCGAAAGTCATCACAACTCTTCCAAAATGCCTTTTTACTTACGTTTTAATTAAAACTAATATTATTAAAAATTAATCATAATTAGATGATGATTAATAATATTATGAATGATTACTGATGATTATAATAATATTATTACAAAGTAATCATAATTAGATGATGATTAAATAAGTAAATAATTAAATAATATTACTTTAAAAATATTTATTCAAAAAACATGTCTTTTTTTTAGCATTTTCCTGTAAAAAAAAAAAAAAAAAAATCTATGAATGTTGAATAGTGTCTATTTATTCATTATTGCCATTTGTATCCACTATAAAAATCTAGATACTATTTATTATTAACGTACAGCCCGGTGTTCTAATTATATTTTGTTAACTGGTAATCTCCACTTTGTTGCTGGAAACCCCAAATTGCGTGACTAAGATCGTCTTGTTCAATTCTATTCTCTTCTATTCTATGGTCAAACTAATGACCTAATAAGACAAATAAGGTGTCTTAAGTATCATGTGAAACAAGTTGGCGGGATACTGAGGGTTGAACTTTGACCCTGCTCACGAGGGTGCGGTGGTCATGATTGACCTTTGAACCAGTGAGTGGGGAAGACTCTCGAGGAAGATTTCCCTTGAATCTTCATTCCAAAAACTGGAAATAGCCCAAATCCCTGAAAAGGGAAGCCTTCAAACCAAAATGGCCGATTGCCAGCGTTTCACAGCGCGGCCTCGAGGATGATTTTCATCACGATGAACGTGCACGCTGGATTTCCTGGCTGCTCGGTGCACCTGTGACAGATGAGATTATTATGAAATAGGAAGTGAAGGATTGATGATGAGGAAAAAAGTTTTGCGTGAATACAAAATGAAAGTTTGATGAAAGTTTGATGGTTTGGGGCGTCGTTTCCAACCTAATGCTTCAAGTCATCCGATTACTTTTCGTGTCGAATCATGGACATGTCATGTGATGATAGCGACGAGATCGATTATTCGCACCCTTGATTTGGGGATGAAAAGGCACCAATGTATGAATGAAGGAATGAATAGACAAGCGCGGCGGAGAAATCCAGGAAGGGAGAAAAAAACATTTGCATGGAATTCGTAGCACTTTCTTCCTACTGAAAGCAGATAACTGTTTAACATATGCACACATTTATTTTTAACTGTGGATTCAATTTTTGTTTGAGAAAATAGAGTTTTAAAGGGGCACTCCGGTGGGGACGCTCCTGTTTTCGCTCACAAAGTCAATTTCAGTATTTTCTTTTTAAAATTGTGATGTGATATTGACTTCAAATTTATCGTTTTGTTTAGGAGTCAGAAATTAACGACTTCCAAAATTTGACATTATTGTATTTTTAAAGAACAGTTCTCACTGTGTATTCCCCCCCCAAAACCTCAAAAATAGTCACTTTTATTTATTATATATATTTTTATTTCAAATAGTTATAACAAAGAAAAAAAAATGAACTTTTTTTTCCTGCCAAAAAATGTGATGTATTATTTTTGAGGGCAAAAATATGTTTTGAGAAGTTGTATTTTTGTTTTTTGTTTTGCGAAAATGGTGCAAGTGAATTCATTTATTTTCAAAGTTATATTTATCAAGAAACTAGAAACATATCTTTTAAAATTTCATTTTGGATATAGAGACTTATTTTGGAAAAAAAAGTCAATTATACAATACAAACATGTCTTTAATGTATATGACTGTATATGTATATGACTTGAGCTGTCTTTAAAATCTAACTTTTTCTCAGTTACAACTGTATATGGCTAAATATATGAAGGCAACCATTGTTATATATGGTGATATGTTCACACATGCATTCAAAAGTTTGGAAACACCTTCAAATTTAGTATTTTTATCGCTTTTCCCCCTACATTGTAAATTATTACTGGCCACGTACTCTTTTAGGGAAGTTAAAAATGTTGAAGCCCTAGTATATTTTAGATTCTCCAAAGTATTCACCCATTTCACCAAGAGGAAAGCTTTTGCGCATCTTGGTAATTTCTCATTTGGCTACATGATGTGGATGATGCTTTTTGAGAAGAATTTCAGTTCACAGCTGTGCATGTCCATGAGTTTGTAGCTTGAATTTTTTGTAAAGCTATCAAAGTTAAGTATCAACTTTGGAGATCAAGTGAAAATGTGTAAACTTAAAAAAAAAAAAAAAAAAGTTAGTTCTATTTACACGGAGCTAAAGCAGAATTCTAACTGAAAAGTTTTGTGATTAATTAGGGAAAAAAAATCAATTGCTTGGCAGAAAATAAATCAACCACTTGGCAACACTAGTTTCTTGACCTCTTAATATATATATATATATATATATATATATATATATATATATATATATATATATATATATATATATATATATATATATGGGAATTGAATGTGAGCATCAGCTTGAATCAGTCACATCATATTTATTTAATATGGAAATAAAGCTCACAGTTTTAAAATCTGTATTTCTATATTTAGTTAAAGATGATGTTATCCATCCATGCACTAATTCCCTGGCTCTTGCTTCACTCCCTTTTTTGGTTGGCACTCGCCGCCCGACAGAGTCCCGCTGGCGTTAAAGTGTTAGCGCTAGCTCCAGTGAGTGAGCTAACTTGTCAAATGTGACAAGCCACTGGACCTGTTCCTGCGGTTGGCCTGTTTTGGACATGCTTAGCTCAAAAAATAAAGGGCTGAAGGTGCTTGTATTTGCTGTGTAATCCACATGACCCTCAACAGCAGAAGTGGATATTGAAGCGATATTGTGAGCACCCTACTACCGTTTAAACTTGTTCAACCAGTTTACGAAAGTTTCAATACTGCTTTTTTGTCGCAGAAATGAATGCAACATTATAATACTTGCTTGCGTTAAAGCCAGTCCTTGTCTTTTTGCATTGGCCAATCAGAGCTCAGCTCATCAGTACGGCACTCATTTCAGTTGTAGTACAGCTTACATGTTCTTGCTGAATACAAATGTTCAGTCTGTTGCTTAAAAGGTGAAAGCACCACAACACAGATGGTGATTAGAATTGCGCGCTGGCCTTTTTGAGGGGAAGTTTGGCTGCTTTCAAAACTCTAATTCTATTTAGTGTGTGGTAAATTCAGTTTAGTGCCGTCACATGGTGCTTGCATCAAAAGTCAAAGCAAAAAAATTGATTCAATGACCGCTTATATGTGAAAACATTGCAAGTCAAATCAAGTGAAACTGTGACTTTGACACAGATTTTTGACACAAACTGTAAACAACAACAAAAAACAAGGTTAGCTTAGCAGTTAGCACGGGTTCTTTGTCCTCACCTGCTCAGTGTGTCACATGATTAGCTATGCCTCTCATCTACTTTGGTAACAAAGACAAGCGGCACTTTGTTTATTGGTGCTAGCAAAGCATCTCGTACTCAAATGCAGCACAAGTTAGCTCAGCGCCTACTAGTTACCAAGCTGCCTGGAGAGCAGGGCGAGGGGGCGACATATACGCACGTATATCTGCCGTCCTCGACATCAGCAACACGTATCGCGATTTCTCGATCGAGTCCAAATCTCTTATGTAGCTAATATTTGTACTGCATGTACAGCGTTTACCACACTATATGGCTTTAATCTGTCGTTGGCTATGGCTTCATGTAATAGTGAAATTTTGATGATGAAGCTCCATCGCATAAAAACAGAATCGTTCCAACAAGGATGTCAACATTCTTGATTTTTGTTTGTAAATGTCAACCACGCTAAATTTTGTTTTGTTTTTGTGTGAAGGAGGCCGAAGGGGAGGACGACAGGTTCGCGGGCCCGTCGAGCGACATGGAGCTCGAGTGCGACGTGGACACCAAGGCGGACGCCGCCGATGTGCCGGCGTCCGCGGCAGACACGGACAACACGCCAGAGTGTCTCACCAAGGCTTTGAAGGGACTGCCGCCGCGGTACGCCTCCTAATCTTCAGATCAATTCCGGCCTTACAGAGTCATTGTTATGCCTTGGCCGAGGCCTGCGCTCAAAGAACTTCCAACACCAGACAATTTTTTTTTAATCCAAAAAATGTTGTGTTGAAATTGTTCTGAAAGATTTTATCTTTGGTTTACAAAGTGGTATAACCAACTTGCCTGGCAAGGACATTGTATTCTTCATGACTTTGTGTAGCTAACATTATACTTTTTTTGTCGGTTGTTATTTGCTTTTAATGCTGTTTAACTGATGCAAAGCTACTCGACTGCCAAGTTTATTTTTGTCTTACGTTCATTTTACATCCAAGCCAAGCAATTCCAGGAATTATGATGTTTGTTTTTATTTCTTTTTTTCAATTACTGTATGTAACTAAATAATGAATATTATTGTTTCCTATGTGGTGTCCTCAGATGGAAGAATTACTGGATCCGAGGAGTTTTGTCTCTCGCGATGATTTCGGGCTTCTTCCTCATCATCTACCTGGGACCAATCGCTCTCATTTTGATTGTATGCACCCTTTCTTTTTTATTATACTTGAGTTTCCTTTTTTTTATTGTTACAGCCCCACACACACCAACCGGTAAATCTCCTTTTTTGGGAACAAATGCCAATATATGCAAGCTAGGTAGAACATTTAACATGATCCCACCAGTACCACTTGAACAAGTTGAAACTTAGAAAAAGTCAGTTTCAATCATTTTTTTTAATTTAAAGCTGCTTTAGGGGTATTCCAGGACTTCCATTGACTAAATCACATTTTTGGGTGATTATTCTGGCAACTATATTGTTTTTAAGAAGCTTTAACAGTTATTATTGTGACATCTAAATAATACCTTTTCAAGGATTTAATTATTGTACAACCTTATTTACTTTTAGTGAGGCTTGGAGCACTATCATTATTATACCTCAATTTAAATTGCCTTTTGGCCCAGCTTTAATTTTTTTCATTTATTACAATGGCCTAAATTTTTCGGGGTTGTTTTGTCCTATTAATCGACCGGTTTCGTGGGTGCTTCAATTCACAATACTGTCATGACCACATCACTTTGAGTGAGTTTAACTACATGTTTGTGTGCGGTCGCAGGTGATGATTGTGCAAATCAAGTGTTTCCAGGAAATCATTACAATCGGCTACAAGGTCTATCGCTCATACGACCTGCCCTGGTTCAGGACGCTCAGCTGGTGAGAGGAAGACACACACACACACACACACACACATGCATAGGAGATATTGTGTGTATAGCACTGAGTTCAAAGATCACTGCTTTGTTGGAAGTAAAGGAAAGTGAACGCATGTCCACGTTGAACAATCACAGAGTTTGTGTGTGCATGTGCTTCGTTGTTTTGTGACATAACTAAACTATAATGACAGCATAATTATATAAGTGTGTTGAGGCATGCTTTGTTGTGTTATGACAAGATCCACTATGTTGTGCTATGTTAATGTATATGATTATAAAAGTGTGTGTTGTTGTCTTGAGGTACTTTCTGGTGTGCGTCAACTATTTCTTCTACGGTGAAACGCTAGCCGACTACTTTGGTGCGTTGGTGCAGAGAGAGGAGCCCCTGCAGTTCCTGTCTCGCTACCACAGGTTTATCTCTTTCGCCTTGTACCTGGCAGGTAAATGAACTCCGCACACCCGTTGGACCCTCATACCTATTGCTGCACTCATTAAAGGTGTTGATGTCTACCTTTTGTCCTGATCTGATTGGTTTAAGTCACTATATTCATTTTTTATACAACACAATTCTCATGTACACGCTGAAGACGTGTAAACTAAAGGTTTGCTGTTGTTCTGCTTGGCTAGCTGAAGCTAACGCTTGTTGTGTTTTTCTAAAAAGGTATGCTGAAGTCATATTAGCTTGCCCAAGCTAACTGCATGAAAAAAAATGTATTCCGTGGTCATACTCGCTGGCTGAAGTAGACATCACTGTTGTGTATGCTGTGCTAGTGTATCTGTGTCAAACTAACGACGTGTCAAATATATATTGTATAGTTGTGGCTAAATCTAAAGTAAATGGTGTGCTGCACTGTAGTCATGCTATTCTGAAGTTAATGTTGACAGTGTAGACTTTTGAAGTAGAGGTGTGCTGCGCTCACATGAAATAGACATACAATGCTGCCAACTGGCAAACGCTTATGCTAATGGTGTTGTTTGTGGTCACGCTAGCCCGCTAAAGCTTATGATGGTGTTTGTAAAATAGAGGTATTCTGTGTTTTTTTTTAGCTGACTGAAGCTAACTGTGAAGTACAGATGTAAATTAGCTGAATTTGTTGCGGTATGCTGTTTATGCTAACTGGCTAAAGCTAACGCTTCATCTGTGTTTGGGGGGTATTTTTCATCTCAGACTACAAACATGTTAAAATGAAAAAGGAGCTTCACAAGAAGAAAACCTATATCACATATTGTCGTATTAATAAGTCATATATGTCATCTTGGACATATTTGATGTTATCGTTGATGACTTTGATGCTGACGGCATGTTTATATTTTTTTTTTTTAGGTTTCTGCATGTTTGTGCTGAGTTTAGTGAAGAAACATTACCGCCTGCAGTTTTACATGGTGTGTATACAAACGGCAAAGCTAACCACTAACACTGCGTACATGCTGTATCATACTTATTTTTTATCAAATGATTAATGTGCATATAGTGGGGCTTTTGATGTGTTTTCACTAATCTGTTAGTCAAACAGGGGTGAAACGCGTGTTGCAACATTCCAATGTTGTATCTGTGTATATACGTGTGTGTGTGGTTGTTTGGGTGTGTGTTTGCCATTCCAGTTTGCGTGGACCCATGTGACGCTGTTGATTGTGGTGACTCAGTCGCACCTTGTCATTCAGAACCTGTTTGAAGGAATGATCTGGTAAGCCATACAGAATATTTGCTGTTTACAGCAAATAGGGACAAAGACCTGCCACAAGCAGCAATCATTTATGAATAATTGACCTCTCCCCTTATTTTTGGGGTTGGTCGTTACTGATCAATGCCACAAAAACAGGGTAGAGCGGCATTACCATGCATCTAGCATGGACACACACATGAGCCCATGTTACATAACTTTCTTCAGGAGTAAAATTACTCAACTATAACAAACCACTTTTCATTGAGACTCATCAATGTTCGTAGTTAGCATATTAGCCCAAATAACACGCTAACACTAACTGAGGTGACACCACACAGATTTATGCCCTAGGTAGTTCATGTTACATAACTTAAAAATACCCATTATTGAATATTTGACAAAATTCTGCTCACAGGTTCATCGTGCCCATCTCAATCGTGATCTGCAACGACATCGGTGCATACCTGTTTGGCTTCTTTTTTGGACGCACACCACTCATCAAGGTAACATCATTTGGATAACAATCCAGGAGAAAACACATTTGCAGATGTTAAATGCAACAAGTGGCACTATAAAGTCTGATTTGTTTGAACCAATGGCAGCATGAAACAAGCAAATAATATAAGTACCACTCATGCCATTAATATCTTTTTTTTTTCTAATAAATACATTTAATGTAGGTTAATGCTGATACTAAATAATTTTCCGTTTTCTGGGCACACCTGAAATGAATTCCAATTGCCTTTTCTTTTTTTTTTTTTTTTTTTTTAAAGAAGTTCTTCTGTCAGCCACCATTTCATGTGTCAGGCGTAAAAAAGTACATGAATTCCCATCTGTTGTGTAAAGTTCCATTTGAAATATCTACTTCTTTCCTTGAAAACACAGAAACGAGCAACAGAAAAGTTCGGTAATTAAACGTGTGTGTCTGCATGTGTGTAGCTCTCGCCCAAGAAGACTTGGGAGGGATTCATCGGAGGTTACTTCTCCACCGTCGTTTTTGGGTTCATTGTGAGTACGATCCACAACATCTAAACGACAAAATTTCCAAGCTATATCTACAGTACATCAGAAAATATTGTACACTTAGACACACAATTAGAGTACACACACTATAAACACACATCCAAATGTACCTGATTAACATGCACCCAGCTATGCACATCATCGCACGCCACATGCAAAACATATGTATGTTATCGACACAATTAATAATGTACTATACAATGCATCAACACACAACAAAATGTACACATCAATGCACACCCAAATGTATTTTGACATAAATAAAGTTCCATAACAGACAAAACTATATGTACACGTCAACACAACTAAGTGCATGCATTAACGTACAAATTGAACTAGATCAATAAAATCGTTTATGTGTTGTGTTATGTAGTTGTCGTCGCTGCTGTCCCAGTTCCAGTACTTTGTTTGTCCGGTGGGCCTGAGTAGCGAGAGCGGCAGCTTGTTTACGGAGGAATGCGAGCCATCCAACTTGTTTGTGCTGCAGCAGTACAAGCTGCCCGCGCTGGTGCGCAACGCGCTGCCTTGGGTCAGTCAGCTTCTCGCACTTCACTCAGCACTTTCTGCCGCATGACACCTTTTAGGAAATTGCAGCATACAACTTCCCAGGCAGACACAGATAAACTATGCAAAGTGCTCTTGGTATCTGTTAGACTGAATTATGAATTGCTAATGTATGATTATTTTTATTTGAATAACATTTAACAGGATAAATAACAAGTTATAAAACAAGTTAAAATAATTTGAATGCGCATGTGCAAATTTTTGGAAAAAGCTGTCCTTTTGCCTTTTTTACAGAAAATAATTAGGGCAAAATTAATTTGGAAATAATGGAAATAAACGTTTTTTTTTTTAGAATACATTTTGCAATAGAACAAAATCAGTGTAGAATCATCACAGTTTTTTAAGTAAATTATGTTTTTTTGAATAGTATAAATTTTTGGATAGTTGAATAAAATTATTTTATTTTAATACCTTTTTGATGTAAATTACAAGTATTTAGTTGGGGTAAGCAAAATGTCAAAGGCTTAAAAATTCTTGTTTGTTTTTCTCAAATAAAAAAGGTTTTATGTATAAAGTTGTATGCATGTGTGTGTGTGTGTGTGTATTTATATATATGTATAATATATATATATATATATATATATATATATATATATATATATATATGTATGTATGTATGTATATATATATATATATATATATATATATATATATGTATGTATGTATATATATATATATATATATATATATATATATGTATGTATATATATATATATATATATATGTATATATATGTATGTATAATATATATATATATATATATATATATATATATGAAGAGCCAATATGTTAGTTGAGTACCAATCAGGTAAATGTTAATAAAATTATAATATCAGGAAGTTAACAGAAATAGTTTTTAACTAAGTTTAACCAAACAATTTAGATAATTGCATCGCAATAATTTGTTACTCTTAAATCAATGCAGATATATTTTAATTTAAAATATATTTTCAAATATTCATTTTTTTATTTATGTAAAATTAATATTATTTTTTAATATGAAAAATATTAAGGTAGCAAAGTGAAATTAAAATATTAAATACAATATAGAGATGTGTAGTTTTAATCAAATATAAAATAATAATTAGGTAACCAAAATACTGCAAACGTTTTTTCCTGTATTTGTTTTATTGATTTAAAAAAAAAACATGTATTTAAAAAATGGAGAACAAATTTAAAATTTGAACATACTTTATGTATTTTATCTCATCAGCTAGCCAAAATATCACAAGCAGTTTTCGTTATGATATGTTATACGAGCGCGAGACACTAATAGAGCGTAAACAAATAATTTTTTGTTTGCTGGTATCTTGTTTTTCAGGAAACCGTGACATTGTACCCGTTCCAGATCCACAGCATTTTCCTTTCGTCATTCGCATCGCTCATCGGTCCTTTTGGCGGCTTCTTTGCCAGCGGCTTCAAGCGAGCCTTCAAGATCAAAGTGAATCCCCGACTCTCTCACTCTTGTGTTGTCAGGCGGCGAGTGCGAAGGGTTCAGGCGTAATCACCATACTTCTCTCTTTAGGACTTTGCCAGCACCATCCCGGGGCATGGGGGCATCATGGACCGCTTTGACTGTCAGTACCTGATGGCCACCTTCACCCACGTCTACATCGCCAGCTTCATCAGGTCGAAAATCAAAAATCGCAAAAGTGTGTTCATGTCTCGACATGAAAACAATCAAGTAATGTCGCTCCTAGACATGGGCCGAGAACCGGGTTGGCGCTTTACCTTGGTGTTAAAAAGTCAAGCTTTCAATAGCTGCTAATACTGTTCGTCACTGGTAATAAGCAAGCGCTTTTCTTTTTTTCATAATGTAAGGGGGGCATTTAAACTGAGCAGAATATGATTGGCTGCTTGCAGGGATGACTCAACTAGCTGCCTCTTTGAAAATAATTACCGCCATTCCCCAAATATAGGACGCACTTGTGTATAGGATGCACCCTTCATCTTAGGGTAAAATTTGGGTATTTTCAATGTTACCGTATATGGCGCACCATTAGTTTGCCAACAATGCGAAAACTATAGCAAAGCAGAATAAATCTTGCTGTAAGATACGTATTGGTTGCGGGTAACGTTTTTGTGAGCAGTCAGTGAACCCTGCGCCAGTGTAACGTCGAATACGCCCAAAGCAGTTGTCCTTCCTTTTCCTCGCGACGCAGCTCAAGTTCATTCTGCCTTAAATACTTGAAGTTGCGTAACAGTCGTGTTCCACCAGGTTTATGATTGTGTGCCTGAGTCAAACGGAATACCTTTCCATGTTCTCCAACCTGTGCACACAGGGTCCTTGCCATTCTTAATTGAATGACCTGGAGAGATCATGGTCCTTTACATGGTCCTCTTCCTTTTAAAGATTCAAAGAGATTTTATTCTCACATGTATAGTACTATACCTCACCGTGAAATTATTGGAGGATAAGAAGGAGGTTATTATTTGTGTAATTTGTGTATTAATTGGGTAATATTTGTGTACATATATTCTTTGGTATGGTAAGATTTGTTTTGAAGTTGACCTTCTCACCGCATTCATGTCATGTTTTACTGCCATACAGAGCATTAGCAAGAGTAGCATTCGTCTGTTTACTCCATTGCACTTCTGGCCCAACAAAGCCAAATATGTTACAAAAAGAAAATAGATCTCATGCTGTGCTGGGATGAGAACTCTGATGCTGTTCTAATCTTGCAAAATCTTGTAGTGCAAGCCCTATCTTTAGTAGACTCTCAAAAAATGTCACAACAAGTCATGACCCCAAATTAAAACCACAGGAAGTCATTTTGGTTTGAATGTCATTTTGGTTTGAATGTGATTTTAATTTTGTTTTCCCTTGCAGGGGTCCCAATCCGAGCAAAGTCTTACAGCAGCTCCTGATGCTGCAGCCAGAGCAACAACTTAGCATTTTCAACACGCTCACCTCACACCTGAAAGACAGAGGGCTGCTGCCCCCCACGGCATGAAGAGGGGTCGACAGGCGAGTGTGTGTGATGCTACACCATATGTACACCACCAACATGCAACAACACCACATCAGGTGTGTCATCCTGGCGACTCTTCATCCAACTTAACACTTGTGCTAGATTTTAAAAAAAAAAGTCGTCAAGAAATACACACAACAACAAAAAAAGTCTTCCGCTGGAGCACTGCATCCAACCGCCATCTTTGACCAGGAAGTGGTCAAAGCGTCGCACTGATCCGCCGATGAATCAAAACATTGGTTAGCGGCTTGCGCGGTTAGTGGCCTAGCACATACGCTAACCGGCGAATGCCCACTTTAGCCCGCGTGGCTGTCAAGTCACCAAAGTAGAACACATATGTGCTACATGCTAATGTACATAAAGAATTGTTGGGGTAATGCATAGCTACCAACAAAAATCCTTGAAGAAAGAAACTACAAATAAAATGTACATGTAGCTAGCTAGCATGGACACAAGTAGAAGACGAAAAAAGTTTTATATTTTCTGAGTAGTTAGATGATGGGGGGGCATCAACTTACATAAACATGTAACTTTAGATGCAATAATAACCAGCATGTTCTGCACAGGGTGGGAAATTAGCAGAGATACTATGAAGATATATATATATATATATACTGTAGCTTTAAAGCAAGATGTTAGTATTATTTATATGAGTAGTTGGGACGGGCACATACAAAACTTGAAGCCGACAAAAAATTAGAAGCAATAATCTTGAGTTTCTCAATCGAGGGAAGTTAGCATTTTCTTGGCTGTTAATAATTTGACTAGCTAGCTCAACCGCCTAACGATACTTGCGCATGTGTGTGCGGTGTAAGGCTAGTCTAGCTGCTAACCGCTAAATCCCCCTCCCAGCATTCAGCTACTGAAGTTAAAGATCTAAAATATTACTACTAGCTAGTCACACCGAGCACCAAAAAATGCTAACTATGAATAAAGACGCTAGGAGAATATTTCGACTCAAATATTTTTTCAAAAATTAAAAACAGTTGCTTGTGTTAGCAATTTAACTTTATTGGTTGCTCATTTGTTAGCCACTTTTCTGACCGAGTACCACTTTGCTCCATGAGTATTGATAAGTTAAAAGGTGCTTTTCTCATTTGTGATGTGAAGGCATTAGCCTTTTCTTGCAGTCTTGTTTAAGCATGTGTGTGGTACAAGGCTAACCTGGCTGCTAATCGCTAAACTGCTAACCCATTAGCATTGTACTACTGAAGAAGCACTAAAATGTCCCTACCTGCTTACAATACTAGCCGCACTGAGCGCCACTTTTTTAGAGGCTTTTACTGTGTGAAATTAGATGATTTAAGGATGTTTTTGGATGTAGTTTGCCATGAAGACTATATTTAAAGCAAAAATTTTGAAGATGGTATTTTATGCAAGTTTTCTCCAAATGTCGGCATGATTTTTTGGCAGGAGAAAAGGTTTACCAAAGTTGTTTTGTTTTGTTTTAAATAACTTCCTGCTGCTTCCTTTCTGACGGACTGAGTTTTTTTTCCCCTTCCGAACCTTTATTTTGAGAAGTGCTACTGGGACCATATGAGGGGCTTTTATTGTGAAAGTACACTTGTCACAACTGCCCATTGAGTGATTTTGAATCTGTGAATATTCATGTAAAGCGCAGGTGTCAAACTGCAGTCAACGAGGGCCTGCACGTTTTGGAACCTTCTCTCTCAAGCACGGCTGATTTGTATGCGTAGGATCATTTTTCAAGCTCCTGCAGAGCTTGCTAAAACGCTCATCATTTGAAACAGGTGTGTTGGCAAAAGAAATCCAGAAAACATGCAGAATACCAGCTCTCGAGGACTGGAGTTCGACACCTAGGATGTCAAGCTTTCCTGACCCATAGTAGCATTTAAAATGCTGAGCCAAAATATTACCAGATGTGACACTAAAGAAACGAGGTTCCCAATTTGAAGCCAATGGGCATCGCGCCACTGTTTTGTTCACTTATTTTGCCTTGTACTGATTGTTTTCAAATACCAAATAGCACCACCACAGACATGTCTAACAAATAGCATCTCTGTCAGTTTTCACGTTAAGCAATAATGACTTGAACACAAACGGTGAAGCAACACTTGTAGATGGATATTAAAAAAACTCACAGGCATTTATTTTTCTAGAATCTGCAAATTGTGACAAACCACAAAAATGCAGCTTACTAAGGAGTTGTAACTATCACATAAATATGCATATGTCTGTATTAATCACACCAGGAGCAGCACAATAGCCACTAAATTGAAGCAAAAAAAGAAATATGTAATTTTTACACATGCCATCACTATAAATTTTCATAAAGCACACTAACATTTAATTAGTCTTGTTTCTTTCTTGTCACACTTCACACGAGAGAAAATTTACCATTGGCTCCTCCAAAAAGTATTTTCTAAAGTTTGGGTATAATTTCTATAAAGGCTATTTGAAGCCACTTTTAGAAAAAAAAAACAGCCATCATTTTCATTTCGATTTTCTTCTTTACAGACTTGCACATTTGAAATCAATTGTGATTGGGCATGATATCATTAAGTGTGCCAGTTGACTTTTAATTATTCTGTCTACCTTTTGATTTTGTGTGTGTGTTTTCTTTCGAGACGGAATAATTTTAGAAAACGAACTGGAACATTTAGTGATGGTGTTGCTATTTTATTTTGTCATTGTGAATATTTAATTTGTTGGTTTAACACAGTGATGGTAATGATGAAAGATTTGAGAAGAACACGGGGTAAAATATTTATCATAAAAAAAGTCTATTGTGTTTCATTTACTCTTCCATTTTTATTCCACACAAAGAAACACATATATAAATATGAAATGTATACATTTTGGAAAATAAAAATGACAATGATTTGCTTTTTGTGTGCTTTAACAATGACACAAAACCTCCAAATTCCTTTGGAAGAATATTCCAGATGCCTCAAAATTAACATACAAAATAGAAACATTAAAATTCCTTGTCACAACAATTCACAGACTTCCAACTGTCTGATATCTAAAGTGCTCTCTTGGATCAGTAATTTGTGGTGGATTCAACTGAACCCACACTGACTCCTACTGGTGGACGTTTGTAAATCAGCAATGTAAGTAACCTCCAAACAAGGAGAAGAATTCGGCATATTTCAATGAAACGTGTTGAAAGTGCAATTTGACATTATGGCTTAGTGACATGCTCATGGCATTATTCAACATCATGATCGTGAAAAGACACGCGGAAAGGTCTCAAGGACCCATGGCCGGAACTGAACTGAACGTTTTGGGTTGAAGCAGTTTTAGCCGATTCCAGGGATCATACTTTGAACATTTTCCGTTTTCACGGTTTATGCACTGCCTAGCGACAGTTACTAATGTGTCGTATGGGGTCCATTTGAGGTCATTTCAAAAATGGCGTGAATGTGTGCATATTTTTACCCCTCAACACTGTTGTGACCTTTCTCAAAGGAATGTTTTTAACGTCGTTAGTTACTGGCGCGACAAAATTAACTGGCTTATCCGTCTCAAATTCAAAATTATTCATATGACCTTGATAACAAATTTAATGTTTTGTGTAAAGGGGATATGGACTGGCCTGGCCCACAAATACTGTAATTCCCCAAATATGATAACGCACTTTTTTTTTTCTTCCAAAAACAAAGGCCAAAAGTACGGGTGCGTCCGCGGAAGATTGATCCGTTATCCACAAAAGCCAAGTTTTGACGCACAGATTAGCATTTTTATAACGTATTCTCACTTATAATAATTACTGTAACAGGACGGGCTGCAGTTGGCTGTTAGCAGTCAGTGCCTGCCGACACTATTTATGGCAAAACGAACTCGAGCTGCATTGCGAGGAAAAGGAAAAACAACCGGGGCGCATTCAACGTTGCACCGGTGCAGCGCTCACTGACCGCTGAAATCTGAAACACACTTAACCCGCAACAAATATATAACTTACGGATATGAAAACATGAAGACTTTACAAAGATGAGATTTACTCTGTTTTGTTAGTTTTTACATGGCCGCCAAACTGTTGGTGCATTCTAGACGTTGTAACAGGAAGGACCAGAATTTGACCCTAAGATTAAGTGCGCGTCCTAGATTTGGGGAATTACAGTAACAAAAAGGCACATTGTTGTAATTGCTGTCTATGGAAAGGCAATGGGATTCTCTTTTTTTTTTTCCATTGAAATCATAAAAATTATAGAGGGGAGAAATCTTCAACAGTGCCACACCATAGGTATGTGGGGCTTAATTATTGAATGGAAATGTTCCTGAATCGACTCTTTGAGCTTGTGACCGCCTAAAATGAGCGACATTTATATATTTTTAGCGTAGATGCCGCATTCGTGATACAACAGCGGTTAGCAGCGCCACGGTTACAAAGCGTTTTGTTTTGCATGGATAAAGCGTGTGTAGCATGTCACTAGATGACCAGAGGGTTAAAGGGCACCCTGGACTGGTTTCCCTCGCCATTTTCCCGTTGCCCCCTGGGAGGGCAAAACACGTGTCTGAGCAGGGCCAGGGCAACTCTCACCATCAACCTGAGCAGCAGGAAGGCGAGGGGCGTGGCGATCTCCAT
Source organism: Hippichthys cyanospilos (assembly GCF_059441005.1). NCBI lineage: Eukaryota > Metazoa > Chordata > Actinopteri > Syngnathiformes > Syngnathidae > Hippichthys > Hippichthys cyanospilos. The sequence goes on along the minus strand of NC_142369.1, from coordinate 11,386,376 downwards.
GAGGTGGAAGATGGTGACGCTGAAGCGGCTCAGCGCGCACGTCAGCAGGAAGGCGGCGAGGGCGACGGCCGGGTACAGCGCCAGCTTGGCCAGCATGAAGACGTGCTCGGGGCCGCCGTAGCGCACGGCCGGCCGCAGCGTCCGCCGCCCGCCGCCCTGCAGCGCCGCCACCCAGGTGGCCAGCTGAAAGAGGCCGGCGCCGAAGACCAGGACGCAGCTGGCCTGCACGGCGCGCCGCTCGTCGCGAAGCGCCGCCCGAGGCAGCTCGTGAGTGAGGCGGAAGGCCAGCGGCAGCCCGCCCACGAAGGCCAGGGAAAGCGTGTTGAGCAGGCCCATGGCGCGCGTGGCCCGGGACACCTGCATGAAGAGCGAGTGGTGCGCGAACCACAGCAGGCCCACGGTGGCGAAGGAGCCCAGGTAAGCCAGGTACTCGGACCCGTACGAGCTCAGCGCCGCCACCAGGCTGCCGTTGAAGCGCCGCTGCACGGAGGCCGGATCGGGAACGTTGTCCTCGCTGCGAATCGGACGCAAGAATTTAGGTCGGTTGAGATATACTTCTGTGTCGATTTCAAACCGATTTGGATCATTGAAACATTAATAAAAAGCATCAAAGAAAAAAATCCTGGGTAGCCTAAAACTGACTAGATTACAAAACAACACCCATGTGTTGATTCCTAAATGCTTACAAATAGAATTCGTATGATGGCAAAGTTTGAAGGGATTGAATAGTCGATTAATAAGTAATGTTGGTTTTGACATTTCCTTAGGTTTATTCAAACGTACATTATTTCAATTTGGCTAGAGAAAATGCATCATTATAAATCGATAATAATTCACGACTATGATCAATAGTCAAAAAGATTGTTTCAAAATAGAAAAAGAGGATTTTTACAAATCTCTTATTTAGATTTAACGCAGATACATTTTTTGCTTTTATGGAGAGCTACCAAAATGAAAGAATGTTTACCGTTGAGAGGCTAAATTTTACTTTTGTTTCATTAAAATTCTAAGGCTTTAGATCATTTTAGGTTAACAAAGTCACTAAACGATTTATCACTTTCATCAAATTGAGTGTCACTTATTTAACAAACAATTGGTTGTTACTTAATTGTTGCATCTCTACGAGATTAATTAAGGCCTGAACATAGATTGTCATCTAGAGAATTGGAGAAAAAAAAGTCTGTGGGGTGGAAACCTCATTACATCAAAATATATTTGAACTGCTGAGAACAAATCCATTAATAACTGAGAGGTGTACTTGTGAACTTCACCTCACTGCAAGAGCCTTGTGGCATTTTGTCACCTAAAGATTGGAAGTCTGGATGTTTTGTAAACGACAAGGAGTGAAATTTAAGAGTTCCAGAGTATTGAATATAGCATATAGCAAAAGACTTAAAAATTTTATATTACTAAAAAAATACAGCCTTGTTTGTTGTTAATATAAGTGCATTTTAAGAATCAAATGGACTCTCAGAAATTCCCACAAAACTTTTCAGTTGGCGCCGTGACCCGGATTTTCAGTACCGACCAAATGTCCAGGATGAGGAGCGTGGCCACGATGGCGTAGACGCCGTCACTGAAGGCCTCCACACGTTCTTTACTTAGCGGTTCACTGGGCAGGAAGGTGTAGAACATCACCTGTTCTGGATCTTCCTCCACCGGTCCTCAAAACAACCAAATTGCACGCTTTGAATTTTCATGAAAATCATTTGAAAAAGTCCTTTTTGGTAGAAACCAAAAGGGTGCCTACCTAGGAGTTTGTCACGACACCACAGGACCCCCCGGGAAATGTATGGAAGGAAGATGACCAAAGCCAGCAACACGTATGACTGACAAACACATAAAGAAAATCCTCAGCACTTCAGGAACAACCTCAAATTTTAAAAAAAAGAACAAAATCACATCTGGAACTCTATTAAGTCAAAAATGACATTAACGGCCTCATATCAGGAACCACAACGCCTTACAAGGAACAACCTCACATCAGGAACCACAACCATGCATAGGGAACAAAAACTCTGTCAGGACCAACAACCTCACATCAGGAACAGGACCCTTATATCAAAAACAACATCACCCCAAGTACATCAACACACCGGGAACAACAATCACATTAGGATCAACAACCCCAAGACAGAAAGAACATCATCATCATACTATCAGGAACAAGAACATCACAACAAGAACACGTCCATGCAAGGAACAGCAACATCATGTCAGGAACAATAGCACATCAGTTGCAATGATACATTAAATGGAGCATATCATCAGGAACATTTGTCACAGCCAACATCAAGGAGGAAAACGCATCACATTCTGGAACAACGACAACATTAGGTCAGGTAGACGGGACCAACCAGCTGGTAGCAGAAAAAGGAGCAAACTGCAGCTAGGAAGCACATGACAGGAACCCTCAGGAGGACTTTGAGGATGTGATGTCTGCACATGGAGCGATCATCACACGCTTGGATCTGATCCTGGAGCAGGAACGGACGGCCGAATGCGTACAGCACGATCACCGACTAAACAACAATAACGTCAGACAACTTGGCAAGTCAGACTTGGAGAAACAAAGGCTAATGCTAACGCCAAACCTGAATCAGACCAATGACCATCACACAGCCGCAGAATAGAAGAATTCCCAAGATGTGCGAGGGAAAGGTCGCCATCAACGAAAACTGCAAGCACAAGAAAACTTCTACTGTGATGTCATCAGTGTTGTCGTTTTCCAACCAATGGTGGGACCGGAACTGACAGTGTACGGCAGCAGGGTGATCAGCATCATGCACGCCTGAAATGCCAAACAGGAACAACAAAGGAATGCAAAATCATGTCAGGAACAACATTGTCATGCCAGGAAAAAAAAAACAATTTCAGGAATGGGCAAAAAGCCCACACTTACAAGATTAAGCAAGGCCAGAGTGTCGTCGATCCGCACGATCACCTGGAATAACCTGCAGCAGGAACAAGAACAGGTCAAACTACAAAAAATCCCTTTGGAAAAGAAGGATGATGAACAGTGGAATGGGAATAAGAATGATTCAAACAGAAACTACAAAAAGTCATGGAGAGATGACGCAAGTGACAAAAAGGTAACAAATGGTTGCGCTGGAAAGAAACGGCTCCAAGAGAAACTAGAACAAGAAAAACTGGAACAAAAACAGGACAAGAGTCAAAAGTCCAAAAAAGTGATTAAAAGTCAAACAGGAACAAGACAGGTTAAAAAAGAAACACAACCAAGTAAAACAGAAACTTCAAAGCGTCACATGGGAAAGGTGAGTATTAGTTGGACAGGAACAAGACCAAGTCCAACAGGAACAGTAAACTGCCAAACAAGGTGTGAAACAGGATGCCCCCAACACACACACACACACACACACCTGATGTGTGCCGCCCAAGCCACAGTGACAATAAGGAAGGTCATCAAGTAGACGGCCATCTTGGTGCCCAGCAAAAGCTGAAGGTTTTCATCTAGCTCCTGAAATGGAGACGGTGTTACCATGGTAACACTTGACAACATCGATGATGCCACGCGTTACCTTGTCGTCCTCCATCTTGGTGTGGGCCACGGGAAGAATCTAGGCGCACACACATTTTTTAGTTACTTATAACTGGGCGTTTCCTGGGCCTTGAGCATGCGAAGTCATTTTCAGTTGACAGGCAGGGAAACGTGTTTAATTGTACATGAAACTGGCCACTGTAAACGGAAAGGGCGTTTGACGTTCCCGCCAATGGATAACCGCGCCTACTTTTGCTACGTCTAGTTTACGTCACATGCGCCGTTTTACCATGACGGTAGCGATGATGGAGAGGAGCGCGTCGCTGTAGGCCAGCAGCCGGTGTGACGACTGCGTGCCGCTGTGAGCCGCCTCCAGT